>NC_077230.1:90060994-90090994 GCF_027887165.1 Monodelphis domestica | reverse complement strand
GTGGCCGGCTTCCGACAGGCGGGAGGCCACAGACATGATGCGGTTGATGTTCACATAGGCATTCTGGGAAATAATTTTTAAAATTATTTAAATTTCAATTTAAAAATATATAAAAATATATTTTCAAATGACAGGCAATTAATTAAACACTTTATCATCGGGTGGGGGGCAAGATGTAGAAGACAGAGCAAAAGAGAGACCACAAGAGCATCCCAGTTTAGAGTATAAATCAAATACTGGCCCAAGGGCAAGAAGAGAGTGGACCCATTCAAAGTAAAATCCAAAGAGGCAATAGAAATATTGATACGGTGCTCACCTGCAGGGCACAATAGCAGGTGTGATCAGGGAAGTGTTGCTAAAGGTTGTGGGAAATAATCATTGAATGTTCTGATATATACGAATATTTAGCTAGCGTAGTGAAAATATCTGAAGCCTGATGGGTGGGTTAACTCTAAAATCTGTTCTAGGCTTATTTTCTTACTTGCATAAGAGGTTTAAGAGTTTTGAAAGCACAAGACCTTTGCAAGATCAGCTCTATCCTGGTAAAGAAACCATAGCTCAGGCCAGGGTGGGAAGCCTGAAAGAAGGGCAGTCACCAATGTCTAGACACCCAAGATCTTTGCTCAGTTCCAGTTCAAGACTCACCCTGAGAAGAGTTGAGGCAAGAGTAGACAGACAGTGATAGGCTCATAGACCTAGAGCCAGGAGGAACATCAGAGACCATTAATCCAATCCCCTCATTTTACAGATAAGGAAACCAAGGCTCAGGGATGATACAGTGACTTCACCAAGGTCATACAGGTACTAAGCAGCAAAGGCAAGGGATTTGAATACAGCTTTACTGACTCAAGAGCCAGTGTTCTTTCCATTATATGCTATTGTTCACTTGTGTCCAACTCTTTGTGACCTCATTGTGAGTTTTCTTTTTTCTTTTTCTTTTTTTGCAAGTGAAATGTGGATTTTATTTTATCCTTTTTTTTTTAAGGAAGTAGTATGAAACGGAAATCCATAGCTTTAAATGCTATCGTGTTTTTAGATCTTTGTATGTTGAAATTTTCTTTTTTGGATATTTAAGTTCAGAATTTGAAAAAATAAATAAAAATTAAGGAGACCTGGTTTAGGCTAAAGTCTCTGGGCAGGATCCTAGTAACCAAAGGCCTGATATTTGGGTGCTTAATAGTTACAGAAGGCTGAGGTGGTGGTTTTTGTCTTTTGGGTTTTATTTTGGTTTTTTTGTCATTTTGGAACTGTCTCCCTATCTTCCCTGAGAGGGAAGGACAGTGGCCATTCACTGACCAACTCCAATCGTGATCACAGGAACTAGGAGCTGCTCTGTTCCTCTGACCTGGGCTGGTTCACTTCTTCTCAGGAAGTCTGGTGGTCCTCTGCTGCCCAGGGTTCAATGCATTGCTGCTGGAATGTGGGCAGCTAATCAGCTTTAACCATACTGTAGCTCCGGAGAGCAGAACTCCAGCAATCCATTTTGGTTGAGGACCAATCCAGGTTGAGGAACCTTTTGGGTTGTCAGGATCCTAGACATGTTCCTCCACTCCTAGCTAGTGTCATTGTGAGTTTTCTTGGCAAAGATACTGGAGTGGTTTGCCATTTCTTTCTCCACCTCATTTTGCAGATGAGAAAACCAAGGCAAATAGGGCTAAGTGATTTGTCCAGGGTCATACAGCTAATATGTGTCTAAGGCTGGATTTGAATTCAGTGCTCTATCCACTTTGCTACCTAGAGCTCAATTAGGATTTAAATAGGCACAGGCAGCATTCATGACTGCATCATCTTCCATCCTAAAAATTATCCCTGTGAATTCTCTCTACTTGTCTTAAGAAGATCCCTAGGGCCAATAAAGCATCAAAAGCACCCAAGGTCTCCCACAGTTTCTGCTGGCTCCCTTCATCTACTCTTTTGTTTACATTCATTCCCAGCTTGGCTTGGAAATTAAAAATGCATGAACACTGCTCCCCTGTTTCTTGATTAGGCCTTCAGGAAGAAAGGAGACAAAAGAAAAATGTCACAGATCTAAGAGGGGGGAGGACAGTTATTTTGAACTCATTCTCACTAATTGTCAGAGGTGTCAAAACAATCAAATAATATTGTGGCAGCTTCTGTAACTCTGTGAGCAGCTCACAATGCCCCAGTGCAGCAGGATGGCAGAGAAGGTGTTCTGAAAACCTGGGCTCCTGCCTTTCCAAGACAGTGAAGATGCATCAAACTGCACCTCTCTCCCTCCAGAGTCCGGCGTCTGCTCTTCATTCCAGACATGGCCCACTGACCTCAGGGTGGGATTCGTGAAAGTTCTTTATCGGTCCCCTCTTCTGTGCTTACTCCATTCAGCTTTACGGCCATCCCTTCTGTGCCTTCTGCTTCCAGGCACTCTCCCCTCCAATCAGCCCAGTGTCATGAGGATCTCCCAACTTGAAAGGTCTCCAGCAGAGAAATTCTCAGAGCAATAGTACTGAAGCCAGAAGAGTATTCGAATCCTACCATGTCCACTTACAATCTTTGTGACCTTGGGTAAGTAATTGAATTTCTCTGGGTCTGAGCTTTTGTTTCCCCCCTCTATAAATTTAAGGAGATTGCTCTAGGTGGCTTCCAATGGCCCTTGTTTGTTCTAAATTTATGATCTTGTTTGCAAAGTAGGGTGCTGGAAATAGACCCAAATACCATTCTTATGTATGATCATGGTTCTAGAAGAGAACTCAGTGGTCATCTTTTACTGAGACAGGTAGGTGATGCAGTGGATAGAGTACTAGAACACCTGTGTTCAAATCCAGATTCACATCCAGGCATTTACTCACTGGGCAAGTTGCTTCACCTCAGTCTCCCTCCGTTTTCTCAACTTAAAATGATGATAATAACAGCACCTACCTTACAGGGTTGTTGTGAGGATCAAATGAGATAATATTTCTAAAGCACTTAACACAGTGCCTGGCACAGAGTAAGCATTTAATAATAAATGTTTATTTCCTTCTTTATCTAAAACCTCATTTTAAAAAAACAGATGAGTAAACTGGAAGCAGGTCTCCTGCTGTAATTTAAAGAACGGACTCAGAGAATTTAGGATCAAATTCTAGTTCCACTACTTACTCTGTGACATTTGGGTAAGTCAAGTAAGCTCTCTGGGCCTCAGTTTCCTGGTCTATAAAATGCCTAAGTTAAACTAGATGATTTCTTCAGCACCTTTCAACTCTAAAACTATGATCCTATGAATGTAATGTGACATTTATTAATGGCAGATGGAGGTTTTTCAGTATGAGTTTTGCCCTTTCCACAAGGCTAGCCTACCTCTCTCTAGTAGCCCTCATTTGGCAAGTTCTTCCTTGTGTCAGACCTGAATCCTCCCTTCCATATCCTCATACATTTCCTTAGTGGAGGGAACCACTGGTTTCTTGAATAATACTCCTTCCAAGCTCTGAGGAATCATTAGTAACTCATCTTTCAGTATTGTTTTCTCTGGGCTACTAAACAAATTCTGCTTAAGAAGAAAATCTATGCATAGACCTGATGGGGGGGGTTGTCCTCAAAAGTGGGGGTGGGGTGAAGAGCTTATAAGCTGATTTTAGTGGCTCTAGTTTTTCAACAAATAAATAAATGCATTTAGAGGGAAAACCAGGAGCATTTAAATTTCTTTGCCCTCAGTTCTAAGATCTACTGAAATTCTCCCTTCTTCTGCCAAAACAAATCTTGGCTAAATGGATAAGGAACAATGTCTTTGTCACTAATTCCTAGCACCCCTTAGTTGAGAGGAACTGGGGGAGTAGTGGAACCAGGAGTGTGGCATTCCCTTTTCCTGGTGGGGGCGGAGGAGAGTCATGTTCTCTGCTCTGAGAGAAAAAATCTGCTGGAAAGGGGCAGAGTGTAATGATGTGGCGGTCCCCCTACCTGGCACATCCCCCACGGGAACCCCAAGCAGGCAGGCTGGTCCTTTGTATGCCTGGCTGCTGCTGGGATCACTAAGACTCCTTACACACTGCCGGGAATGGGGCTAGGAAGGCAGGGAGCTCCCAGTGGTTTCCCTGATAATCTCCTTGCTTGCTCTCACCCTCCTTCTTTTCTCTTTCTAAACAGAGTGCCGCGCAGTAATAAGTCTGAGAAGTGTCCTGGTGTTGATGGGAACCTGGCGTGGGACACTGCAAGACACTAATTCCACCCTGAAGCTCAGCCAAGACGAGGTGGCATCTCTGGGTGGGGATGGCTGACTTGGGTGGGTCACACACAATTTCTACTGATGATATAGACAAGCCCTTGCAGATTGGAGGCTCTGAACAGGGTCCGTCCGCTTAGGAAATCCCTCTGCCAGAGGGCATCCCCTCCACCTTTTGTCCTCCGTGGCCACTCAGAAGGAAAGGCAGAACTAGCCCATTGACCCCCTCGGGCTGAGCTGCTCCCACCCCGCCCCCACCTCTGCAATTAACAAATAAAAACAAAAAGGCATTTCAAGCACTTATTGAATGCCCGGCACTCTAGGGGATGTTAAGGGCCAGAGATTCTAATACTTGCAAGCAAGATGTCCCTGCCCTCGAGAGGCTTACTTTTGGATGGGAGAACAAAAGGGGCCTGGAATTGGAAAGCAAACGGTGGGAGCAGGGAGCAGAACCTGACCAGTTTGCAAATGCCCTGGGAATGGCATGGAGACCAATCCCTAATCTGGCCGTAAATTTGGCACATCCTCTGTCTTGTAACTGAGCAGAATAGTGATGCCAAAGCCAAGAGACACAGTAACCAAGTGGGGGCCAGAGGATGCAACATTTCGTACTCACACTTTTCTGATTTCTCCAGGAAAGAGAAGGTGTCGTTTCTTTTTGGTGTTGAGCATTACAATTAAATGAAGCCATAAGCAATATCTTGATGCTCTTTTCAGACACCTTTCTGGTGTCATGTATATTATCTCTTGGTTCTATTCATCTCAGTTCATAGAAATCTGTTCATGTGCAATAATACTCTATCACCTTCAAATATTGGGGCCACTAGCTGGCTCAGTGGGTAGAGTGCCAGGCCTGGAATCAGGAGACTCATCTTCCTGAGTTCAAATCTGGCCTCAGACATTTCTGGCTGTATGTCCCTGGGCAAGTCACTTCACCTATTTGCCTCGGTTTCCTCATCTGTCAAATGAGCCAAAGATTGAAATAGCATCTTTGCCAGTAAAACCCCAAATGGGATCATGTCACAAAGAATTGGACATAACTGAAATGAACACAAAACAACTTCCAAGTGCCATAATATGAAGTCATTCACCAGTCTATGGGTACCCATTTTATTTCCAGTTATTCACTACTACTATTACTACAAAAAATTAATGCTAAGAATATTTTACTCTATTTGAGATCTCTCTTGCTATCATTAACAAATCCCCAGCAGGATATGATTGGGGAAGTAGACTCTAAATGAACATCCTAGTGCAAATACCCACAACATGGAAATGGGTTTGCATCAAGGACACCTGACACCCAGTGGAATCGTGCATTGGCTATGGGAGGGGTGGCGGGAGTGGGGGGAGGAAAAGAAAATGATTTTTGTATCCAAGGAATAATGTTTGAAATTGACCAAATAAAAAATAATGTTTTAAACAAACAAACAAAACAAAACAAAACAAACAAACAAACAAACAAACAAATCCCCAGCAAAAGGGGAATATAGTTCAAAAGACACATAATTTTCTTTCCCTATTCTGATACTTTAAAAAAAAATTTGCCATGATTAATATCTTTTGCTTTTGCATCTTTCATTTCCAAATATGGCCTCTCTCCCTCCACCTCCCAGAGAGACATCTCATGTGACAACTACATTTTAAAAATCAGTTCAGCTAAACAGTGCAGTGTGTGTTGTGTTCTGTATTCATGATTCCCCAAACTCGGTGACTATATTATAATTACATAGTATTCCAACTACAAAACACTCTTCAGAGAAATAATAAAAAATTGGAGGCATATTAATTGCTCCTAGATTGTGCCAGCATGATAAAAAATGACAAACACAACCTAAACTGATTTACTTAATCATTACCAGAGAAAGCAAACTACCAAAAGATTATTTTTTTAGAATTAGAAAAAATAACAAATTTCACCTGGAAAAACAAAATATTAAGAATTTCAAGAAAAATAATGATAAAACAGGAAGGAAAGAGGACCTCGCAGTGTCACATCTCAAACTATGCCATAAAGGAGTGATCATCAGAACATTTGGGTACTAATTAAGAAATGTAGATATCAGTGGAACAGGTTAGGAGAAATATATAGATACATATAATGTATATATGACATATAAACATATATATAAAAACAAACAAACATAATAGCCTAATATTTTAAGTTAGATCTAGCTCTCTTTTGTATCTTATCTTCTCCTTCTCTTGAGGGCAAGGACTATCTTGTGGACTTGCATTTGAATCTCTAACAACTAGTATCAGTGCCTAGCATTCAATAAGAACTTGAAAATACTTTTTTCTGGCCTAAAACTTTAGAGCTTGGAAAATGGAATAAAAATTCTCTTTTCAATAAAAATTACCAATAAAACTGGAAATCAATTTGGCAGAAATCAGACTTTATGCCAAGATCTTATATTACATGAGATAAACTCCAAATGGACACATTATTTAGATATAAAAGGTAACATGGTAAGCGAGTTAAAGCAGCAAGGAAAAAAGTTTCTTTCTAATATATGAGTAAGGGAAAGCATGAGCAAATAATGGAAAAAGAGAATCACAAAAGATAAAATGGACAATTTTGATTATTCACAATTTAAAAGGTTTTGCACAAATAATACCAATGCAGTTAATATTATAAGGAAAACAGGTAACTGGGAAGAAAAAAAACTCTCCATTAAGTTTCTCTTTTAAAGGTCTTATCTTCAAGACACATAAGGAATTGATTCAAATTCAAAGGAATGAGTCATTCTTCAATTGACAAATGGTCAAAGATTATTAAAAGCAACTTTTCACAGGATGAAAACCAAGATACAAATAACCTTATGAAAAATGGTCCAAATCACTAGTAATTAGAGAAATGAAAATTGGAGCAACTCTGAGCTTCTAACTCATGGCCATCAGATTGGTGAAAATGATAAAAGAGTAAAGGGAAAAATTGGAAAGAGGAAATAAAACAATAGGCACAGTGGTGTTTTTTGTTTGTTTTTTAAACCCTTACTGTCTGTCCTAGAACCAATACTGTGCATTGGTTCCAAGCCAGAAGGGCTTAGGACTAGGTAATTGGCATTAAATGACTACCCAGGGTCACATAGCTAGGAAGTGTATGTGGTCAGATTTGAACCTAGGACCTCCTGTCTCCAATCCTGGTTTTCCATCCATTGAATAACCTAACTGCCCCAGACTAATGCACATATTGGTACAAGTATGTATCAATCTAGTCATTATGGAAAGAAGTTTGAAACTATGCCTCAAATACTACTAAATTGGGTAAAACCTTGACCCAGCACTTCCACAGCTAGACATATATCCCCAAGGTATTGAAGAAAGTAGGAAAAGACCTGTATGTACAAAATTTATCCAACAGTTCCTTACCTAGTAACAAATACTGAATGCAAAGGGGATGCTCACCTAGTGGTGAATGTGTAAACAATATCAGATGAATACAATAAGAGTTTCAGAGGAAACTGGGAAAATCTCTAGGACAGATTCAGAGTGAACTGAGCAGAGCCAGAAGAACAATTTTTTCAATGACATTTTAAAGAAAAACAACTTTGGAAGACTTTAGAACGCCAATCACTGCAATAACAAAGGGCACTCTCAGTGGACCAAAGATGAAGCACATTTTGCTTCATTGACCTATTTCCTGATACAGAGGTGATGGATTCAAAATTAAAAATAAGACATATTTTTGGACACTGACAATGAGGAAATTTGTTTTGCTAAACAATACATATTTGTTACTGGGATCTTTTTTTTAAAGTTTTTCTTATTGTTGTTATTAAATGGGAAAAGCAAAAGAGAAAGAAAATAAATGGTTTTTTTTAATAGAAAAAAAGAAATAAAAAACATGAACTTTTGTATTTTGTTTCTTCCTATAGTCATTGTCATAATCACTGTGTATATTGTTTTTCTGGTTCACCCTATTTCTCTTTGTGTCAATTCATGTAAACCTTCTCATGTTTCTTTGAATTCTCATTCATCATTTCTTATAGCATTGTGTTCAGTTGTTTCAGTCATGTCTGACATGGCAGATACTGAAGTGGTTGCCATTTCTTCTCCAGCTCAATTTAGAGATCAAGAAGCTGATATAAACAGAATTCAATGAGTTGCTTGGGATCACATAGCAAATAAGTGTCAGGGGCCATTTTGAACTCAGGTCTTCCGATCTGTAGTCCCAGTGCTCATTCTACTAAGGCACCTAGCTGCTCCTTAAAGCATAGAAATATTCCTTTCCTTTTCAGTACCACAGATTGTTCAGTCAATCCCCAAATGACAGGCATCTACTTTGTTCTCTGTTTTTTGCTACTACAAAAAGGCACAGCACTTGTCAAAGGTTGCTCTGATCTCTTCTTCAGGTTTCCTTCCAATGTGAGCTGGGCTGCCTCCTTCTCCCTCTCTAAGTCCTAGAAGTCCCCCTAAGGCACTCCTTTCTCTCAGAACTTTCCCAAGAATTTTCCTTCATCATCACCAATTGTAGATACCTACACAAAAGGGTTGGACAAGGCGGGGGAGTAAGTAAGGGCAGGAACAATATATCTGGTACAGTCTGTGCCGCACCTTGCAGACTGTGAGCAACGAGCCAAGGCTAAGCCATGTACGTAAACAAACCAGCCCCAAAGAGGACTTAATGTCTTGATTTTTGACAGATTCCAGAGCCTCATAGAAAAGGAAAATCCCCAAAGATGATTATTTTTCAGTGCTGTGACCTCACTTAACCAGTGTCGATACATGACTCATTGGCTAGGGCTTAGGGGGCTAACATTGCCAGGGCTTAAGTTCCTTGGCTCATATAGCATATCCAACCACAATTCCTAAATCCCTGAGCAAATCCTCAATTTGCTTGCATGAGGGAGGCAGCCAGAGTATCAATAGCACTGTATAACGTTCAGGGGTCCTGGGCTCTTAGCCTTACTTTGGCATGAGCCTGCTGGGTGACACTGGACAAATGATTCATCTTTTATGTTATGGAGGTGAATATGGGCCAGAAGAATTCCCAAAGGATGGTGGGACCTGAGGCAGGAAAATTAAGAACTATAGCTCAGGAGCAGGAGTGAGCACAATCTGTTTGAGGGACAGAGAATAGACTGGTTTGACTGGAGAAGATTTGTGTAAGAGAAAAGTGGGAGAGAGAATCAATTGTTATGGTGGAATTTCAGAGACTTCGAGGCAGAGCTCTGGCTTTAAACCTAATTTGGAAGGGAAGAGAGGAAAGATAGGAAATGGAAACTTTCTGAACTGGAGGGTTACATCGTTTTAGGAATCACAGGATCTCCATAATAGAAGAGACCTTCCAGGCTGTCTAGTCTATTCCCCACCTGAATAAGAACCCCTTTTATATTACCAGTAACTAGTTGGTACAGTGGAACTGGAGTCAAGGAAGATCTGAGTTTAAATCTTGCCTCAGATACTAGCTGTGTGATGCAGGGGGAAAAAAAAATCTCTGCCTGACTCAGTTTCTTCATCTGTAAAATGGCATAATAGTGGCCCCTCCCTCCAAGGGTTATTGTAAGGCTCAAGTAAAATAATCTTTATCAAGTACTCTGCAAATCACATACACACAGAGTGGAAAGAAGAGGAGAGGAGAGGAGAAGAAAAGAGAAAGTCATCTCTATACAGATCATATTCATTCCTCTGGAACTTTTGCTTTTGTTCTTACTTTCTTGCATGAGGTGCTATAGATAGATAGATAGATAGATAGATAGATAGATAGATAGATAGATAGATAGATAGAAAGATAGATAGATAGATAGATAGATAGATAGATAGATAGATAGATAGATAGATAGATAGATGGATGGATGGATGGATGGATGGATGGATAGATGGATGGATGAATACACACGTTAGATACTCTGGCCAATAAGTTGCCACCTAGCATTTGCTTGAAGGCTTCAAGGATTCTATTCAATGTTGGGACATTTCTGAACATTATAAAGTTCTTCTTATGCTGAGTTAAAATTTACCTCTCTGGCCAGAACATTGATAGCAAACCTATGACATGAGTGCCAAAGATGGCACAAGTAGCCACCCTCCCCTGATCCAGAGTTCATTACTAGAAAGACAGAGGGACTCTGGATAGAGCAGTCCCCCTCACCCCTCCACCTCTAGCCTGAGGACATTTTTTCACATCACCTCTTCTCTGCCCAGCAGTCCAATGGGAGTTTATAGGAGGTACCATGGGTGACTCACAGGCAGCAGAGCTGGAGGGAAGTGGAGTGCTCAGACCACTCCTCTCCCCCTCTCTAAAATTGCTGAAGGTATTCCTCACTTCACCATCCCCTCCATCCAGGGGAAGCACTTTCTCCCTTCCCTGTCTGGGATAAGGGGGTGTGGGGCATAGCCAGCACTTGGTGTA
The DNA here is from genome assembly GCF_027887165.1 of Monodelphis domestica. Taxonomy (NCBI): domain Eukaryota; kingdom Metazoa; phylum Chordata; class Mammalia; order Didelphimorphia; family Didelphidae; genus Monodelphis; species Monodelphis domestica. The sequence goes on along the minus strand of NC_077230.1, from coordinate 90,080,486 downwards.
GGGAGGGGCATGACACTTGGTCTCCAAAAGGTTTACCATCACTGGTATGGCAGAAATAAACTTGAACCGTGCATCAACCTGAAAAAACAAAACTTGTGTAAGCTTTTCCAGGAATATAGTAGGAATATGACTGGCCAATCCTGCTCTTTGCCTGGTTGCCTAGGGTTTTGTTTTTTTTTTTCCCTAGTCTCAACCTTGTGGACAAAGACAGCTAGGAATATTATCCAGCTAGGAAGCAGGAGATGAGAAACCTCAAACAGGAAAAAACAAACAAACAAACAAACAAAACAACCTCAAACAGGTTACATGCAGATTGAAGGAGCACATCATAGGTTACATTGCCTGGGAAGCAAAAGTGATCTGTCTTCCTTGCAGAATGTAAGAAGAGTAGGGTCATTTTTCTGTTATAGACATCAAAGACCACAGAAATAAGACTAATAGTAATGTTAATAATAATAGCTAATATTTATTAAAATGCATAACCACTTTTTCATTTGATTCTCTCTTCCATCCTATGGTAGTTAATGATGATGATGACAATAATAGCACTTTAAAGTTTCTGACGCACTTTAAAAATGTTAACTCTTTATTTTCACAACAACCCCTGGAGGTAGGTGCTATTATTATCCCAATTTACAGATGAGAAAACAGAGACTAAGAGATCTGCCTGGGTTGCACAGCTAGTAAGTATGAACTCAGATCTTAGCACTTAACCTAATGCCTGGAACATAGTAGGTACTGAAAGTATTCCTATCTCTACTTTATAGATAAAGAAACTGAGGCAAAGGCAGGTTTAAGAATCTTGCCTCTAGTCGCATAGCTTATAAATAGCAGAGCCAGAATTCAAATTCAGGTGTTCTGGTCCCTAAATCAGTAGCTTTTCCATTACCTCAAAGCTTTAACTAAATTCCAGTAGACAGGAGTAGAAATGGGCACGATATAGCAGATGCACGCTCCCTTTCTCCTTTGGCTGTCCTCCCCTCCCTTCCCAGCTACAAAATCCCATTTCTCTCTTTTCCCCACTGCAATCATTCACTGAAGATCAAAGGATGAGCTGCTCCCAGCTCCTGGGGCCTGGTGCTCTCATTCAATGATTAGCTGAAATCGGTGGAGCAGACTGTCTCTCCAGAAATGAATACCTGCCAGAATGTTAATGAGCATTTCTCGCCTTCATGGCATCCTTGATTCAGCTCTGGTCAGGCTGCCCCCTTCTGCGTACAAATTAACACCCAAATAAAGTGGATGAAAACAGGTTTCTTTATTTTCCACGTTGAAATATGGTTCAGTTCTTTTAAAGGTTATTTTGATTTTTTGCCCCTTTCTGGAATAAAAACAAACCTTTTATGGAAGCTGTGTCTGGAATAGGAGGTAGCAATTGGTAGCAGAGTGCTAACCTGGGCTCAGGAAGACCTAGGTTGAAGCAGGGTGGCCAAAGCAAGTCCTTGAACCTGTATAAACTACATTTTCCTCATCAGCCAAATGAAGATATTAACACCTACGGTCCCTGCCTTATGGGGTCCTAGTGAGAATCAAGTGTATGTGAAGCATAATCACGTGGCTCTGTAATGCCATTCATTTGGGAGTCCCCTCCAACAATGGAGATGGCAACTCACCCATGCCTGCCCCTCCTATGTGCCTCGTGCCCTTGTTTTCTCCAAGGCTCCCCATCGTAGGGCCACCCAACATGCTGGAGGCCTTCCTTCATTTCTCCTGACATCCTCAGGGTACCAGTGGAGCACTTTGACCATCCATTTGCCATTCCCCAATCCTGCTCAGCTCTCCTTCCTGGATGACTTCCTTTACTCCTGCTCTTCAGTTTATCTTTGGCTAGGTGGCACCAACTGCTCATACCCTTCATGCTCTTCTCCATTGCCTTCTGTGGAATGCTCCTCTTTAGTTTTACGAAGGCAGTGGAGTGCCATATGACAACACTCAGAAAATATACATTTTTAAACCTTAACTTTCTATCTTAGAATCAACGGTGTTCCAAGGGACCAATTGGTTCCAAGGAAGATGAGTAATGAATGTTAGGCAATGGGGATTAAGTGACTTGCCCAGGGTCACACAGCTGGGAAGTATCTGAGACCAAATTTGAACCTAGGACCTCTCAACTTTATGCCTGGCTGTCAATCCACTGAGCCACCCAGCTGCCCCCAACACCGGTAAGATACTAATATTAGCAAGAAGGGTCTTTGCCTTCATGAGAAGCTTGGCATGACTGGAAGAAATTTCCAAAGTGCGATTTCCAAAAAAAGCATTCCAACTTGTTCTCCTGTTCTCTTTCAACTTTGAACCAGATTATCATCGATCCTTACTCTGTCCCAGAAATACAGATTATTGGGCCAACTTTATTATCTACCCAAATGCATGTTGAAAGCTTGGAAATAGATATTCTTAACCCACTTAATCTATTATTGATTATCCATTATATATACACACACAAAATGTCAGCTACTATAACTGCTCTTTTTGCCATGTAAAACTCCAGATCAATGGTGACTTATACACATTAATAATTGTTAGAAGACAGTAGAATGGACTCAAAGGTTTAGGAGAAGTGGTTTTGAGTCTCATGTCTGTCACTTTATTTTTTACTTTGGTCAGAGCACTTGCCTCATATCCTATGCCTCAGTTTCTTTATCTGCAAAGTGAGTTAAAACTGTATGATCTCTGAGGTCCCTTGCAGCTTGAAATTTAGGGTTTTTTGAGGTCACGGAGGCCACCAGTTCTCAAAATATTGTTCAGGGATCTCTGACAATTTCCAAGACCCTTTCAAGGAATCCATGAAGTCAAAACCATTTTCACAATAATAGAAAGACATCTTAACTTCAAGTACAGTAAATATCTATAGAGACAACATATATAAACAAAAATTCTTCGTGGGGGTCCTCAATTGATTTCTTATTAATTTTAAAAATGTTAAGTGATATTGAGACCAAAAAGATTGTTAACTATTTATTTAATCCAACTTCTTCATTTAGCAAATGAGATAACTGAAGTCCAGAGAGACTAACCTAAGGTTACACAGATACCCAGTGGCAAAGCCAGGATTTAAACTCAGGGCATCTGGATCCAAATCCAGTGCTCTGACCATATTAATCCCTGACTATATATTTTGGCTATATGAGAGTCAGTGAAGGAAGAAAAAAGTCAAGGGGTAGACATCACACTACAATGGAGTAAAGCTCCCCACTTCGAATCTGAGGAGATCTTTCTATTAGTCTGGAAGCTAGCACCGAATTCCCAATTTTTCCTACCCATCTATTCACATTTGTAAGAATCATAACACATCACACACAAGTACGAATGACATTTCCATAGAATTTTAGAGCTGACAGAGAGCCTTTCTCACAAAAAAAACTGTGAGGTATGTGGAATAACATCTTTTTTTCTTTGTATTGATGAGGAAACTGAGGTCTCGTAAGGTAAAATGATTTGTGTTAGTAAATAGAAGAACTGGTCCTGGAAACCATTTCTCCTGACTCTTTCCACTGTTATGGATTAGGGCATGGGCAAATCACAGTAGACTAGTGTCTACAATGACATCTCCAAATGTCATTTATAGGTCTTGGGGGAATGTTCGAGGGACCAATCATTCCATCATCTCCCTGTCTTTGGTTACTGTAACTGAGCTCACAGATCTGACTAGCATCCTTCCTGGTATAGCTGCTATGACTGCATCCACAAAGCTGACCTTAGTTGGCAGAGATCCTGACCCTAGGGACCAGGCATCTGATTAAGACTTGTGTAATCCCAGATTTAGAGCTGCAAAGGACTTTCAGGGTCATTGAGTCCTGTGGATTCATTTTACAGATTAGGAAACTGAGTCCCAAAGACATTAAGTAATTTATCCAAGTTGGAAATGATGTTCCTTCACTTCATTCAGATCCCTCATTTTAGATGCAAGAAAGCAAAAGCTATTGTGGGTTAAACAATTTCTTCCCAAGATACTTTCAATTCTGAGTGTGGCCAGCATCTTTTGGAGATGATGGAACAACCTAGAGAAAGAGTTATTCCTGAGGTGGGGGGGGGCAGCTGGGTGGCTCAGTAGATTGAGAGCCAGGTCTTGGGTCCAAATCTAGTTTCAGACACTTCCTAGCTGTGTGACCCTCGACAAGTCACTTGACCTCCATTTTCTAGCCCTTACCACTCTTCTGCCTTGGATCAACACATAGTATTGATTGTGAAGTGGAAGGGAAGGGTTTTAGAAGGAAAAAAAGAAAGTTATTCCTCTTTCCCCAGCACTGATAAGAACCTGAGGTAGAATTTGAACCTAGATCTTCCTAACTCCAAGTCTGGTTCCACTTTTCTATGTAAGGTACCATTTCTAACTTTACTACAGGACATGGGCATTCCTCCTGGGTGGACCAGTGATTGGCAAACTCTTCAGCCAAGTCTGCTGATGTTGTCCTGACGAAAGAGGACTGATTCTTTCTCTGGGCTGCTCCACCATCTCCAGAAGGTGTAGGTCACACCCAGAATTCAATGTCCAGAGGAGACGTTGCTTGACCACACATGGCCTTTGTGTCCTTGTTTCAAAAAGGGTTAGGATGAAAAAAAAAATGAGTGACAAAGATTTACAGTGAAATCACTCAGATTTAAGAAGAGAATCCCATTGCCCTTCTGCCTCTCCCAGCTAAGCAAGAACAGCTTGCACTTATATTATGCTTTATAATTTGCAAAGGACTTTTCACACATTATTTCCCTGGGGCAGCAGTTCACAGAGGGCGGGATGGGGTAACTCAGAATATGTGTTATATCATGGAACACAGATTCACAATCACAGGCTTAACAACTTTAATGATTTTCCTTTTTGCTCCTCCTAGGAAAAGTCAGCAAGCAATCTTCACTACACGGTAGAGGACCCATCTTTCTGATTGGTACTCAGACTGGGAGCCATCATGAATAGAACACCTACAGGTGTTTAAGATGTATTTAAGATGGAGAGAAGGCTAAAACATGAGCCAGTCTTGTCTCCTTTCTTGGTCAGACAACAACTTCAGAATATTCAAACTGGAAGACAGCTTTGAACCCCTCATTTCACAGGTGAGAAATCTCTATTTGGCATTTAAAGTTCTTTGTACCCTGTTGTTGGTGTTGTTGTTCAGTCATGGCCAACTCTCTGTGATCCCATTTGGGGTTTTCTTGGCAAAGATCCTGGAGTGGTTGGCCATTTCCTTCTCCAGCTCATTTTATAGCTGAGGAGACTGAGGCAAACAGGGTTAAGTGATTTGCCCAGTGTCACACAGCTAGGGAGTGTCTGAATCTAGATTTGAACCCAGGACCTCTCTTCTCCAGGCCTGGTGCTCTAACCATTGGGTCCCTTAGCTAGCTTCCCAGACCCTTTCTTATCATTCTAGTCTTCTTATACTTTGCTCCCTTCCACATACTCCATAATCCAGTTATAGAAGTAATTATTGATTCTTGTTTTCCCCTCTTATCCTCTGCACTGATTATTTCACATGCCTGAAATGCTTTTCCTCCTTTCCTCCACTTTTTAGTTTCCCTGGCCTTCTTCAATGCTCGGTTCAGTCCAGAATTTTGCCCATAGAATCATAAAACTAAGTATGCCTTTTGACCCAGCAATACCACTATTAGGTTTATTTCCTAAAGTAATCAGGGAAAAGAGAAAAGAATCTATATATTATAAACTATCAATAGCAGGGGAACCTAGGTGTCTCAAGGGATAGAGAGCCAGGGCTAGAAATGGGAGGTTCTGGGTTCAAATCTGACCTCAGATACTTACTTGCTGTGTGACTCTGGGCAAGTCACCTAATCCCAAATGCTTAATTCTTACTACTCTTCTACCGTAGAACATATTTAGTATCTCTTCTGAGCTAGAAAGATAGAAAGGTTTTTCATTAAAAAAAACTCTTTCTAGCAGCTCTTCTTGTGGTGGCAAAGAACTGGAAAAGGAGGGGATACCCATCAACTGGAAAATGCCAAACAAGTAGTGACATATGATTGTGATGGAGGACTACTGAGCCATAAGAAAAGTTGAACAGGTTAATTTAAAACAAACAAAACAAACAAACAAACAAACAAAACCCTAGAAAGCGAGCAGAACCAAGAGAGCATTCTATACAGGTACAGAAATAGCATTTGAAGGATGACTAAAGAAAGAGCCAATAAAGAGAAACATGCAAGACCTAATTTTATATAGCCCTAGCTTTTTGTCAAACGCTGCCTTCTCTAATGGGGAGAGGGGTGGGAAGGAGGGAGTTAGCTGGGCATGTCAGTATAACAACAAAATGTTAGTTAAATGATGCTTTCTCTAGTTTGGGGAGAAGAGGGAAAGAATTACCTGGGAAATGAATAAAGTTAAAATAAAAATGAAAATAGTTGGTGCAATAAGATTTTGCTACTGAAGTGTAGAAAAAAGGCATGTTCAAACCATATTCTGCAAGAAGCTTTTCCTGCTTCTCTCAGATGCTAGGGACTTCTTCCTCTCTGAAACGAACCCTCCATCTCTTCTACATATCTTGAATTTTGTACCTAGTTATTTACATGGAGTCTCCTCCATGAGATGGGGAGCTCTTTGAGAACAAAGGCTTTCTTTGCCTTTCTTTGTACCCTGGAGCACTTAATATAACCTGGCACATAGTAAATACTTAATAAATACTTATTGATTGGGACCCAGAAAAGGAAAGTAATTTTCCCAAGTCACAGACGAAAACTAACCAAGAGATTCCAACTACTAGACCAGTTTTTTTTTTCCATCACAGCATGTTGCCTTCCTAATATAATTATTATAAACTGAAATGACACAGAAGAATGGATGGATGTAAAGTATATTAAGAGACGTGAGGAAGGATTTCCCATCTGAGATTTAGAGAGCTAGGATGGAGGTTTGGGGCAGCATCCTCTCTGGAAATGTTGAAAAACAGAACAATAACCATTCAGGAGTAGGTGACGGTGGAGGCATGTAAGGGATTGGATAGGATGACCATCGGGGTCTTTGATGCTATTTAAAAACTCTTTTTCTCCAAGAGTTCATGCGAGTCTGTGTAGTTGCTGATAACACAGGATTTAGTGTTGGAAGAGGCATTAGAAATCACCTAGACATATAAAGGTCATAGTCGAGAGAGGTAAAAGGGACCATCTAATCTGAATCCGACTCTCTTTCTTCAACAATCCCTCATGATCCTTTCATCCTGAAAAATAGTATGATATGTTGAAAAAAAGTTCAGGACTCAAAGTCAGGAAAGGTCAAGGTTTTCATTCTACCTGCCACGTTTACCAGCAAGTCCTTTAAGGTCTAAATGAAGAGATGCTGGTAAATATTTAACAGCTGGATCTCGGGGGGGGGGGGGAGGAAGGCTCTCACAATTTTATATTTCATCTGCATTTTTGACATTATTATTTCTACCCACTTTCTTATATCTAGAAATAAACAAAATAATCCAAGCCCTGGTTTGTAGCACTGGCTGATTTCCAAAGTGCAAGTGCTCATGGTGAAAATGGTTTGATCTGGGTGATGTACACCTCTGGATGATGAGCCTCAGTTTCTTCATCCGCAAAATGGGGATAATAATACCTGTAGTACCTGCCTCCCAGGGTTGTTGTGAGGCTCAAAGGAGATAATACTGGATGTCCCAAAAGTCTTGGTGCAGTTTTAATCATTTTTGGAACACCCTGTATATCTAAGGAACTTTGAGATGTTTAAAGAACTATAAAAATAATAAAAAACATCAATTGCATAACATTTGTTTCACAATGGGATTAGAACTCTAAACTATATTCTTCAAAAAGAATGGCCTGAATGTTAATAATATGGAAATTGGTCTTGATCAATGACACATGTACAACCCAGTGGAATTGCTCGTTGGCTATGGGAGGGGGGGGGGAGAATATGATTCATGTAATCATGGAAAAATATTCTAAATCAATTAATTAAATAAATTTTTTCAGATTAAAAAAAAAGAAAGGAAAAAAAAGAATGGCCTGTCCATTCCAGAGCAGGACATACGTCCTGGGTACCACTGCACAGTTAGTTCACAGATTCACAGGACTTTAGAAATGAATAGGAGCTAAAATAAGGGAACTTAATCTGGGATCCATGAATCCTCAAAGGGGCCAGTAGATGGATTTGGGGAAGGCTACAAACTCAGATAGAAAAAAAAAATTATCCTTATTTCAATATAATTTATTTCTTTCATAATCCTATTATTTTATTTTATGCTTTGAGGAGGAGTTTATAGGCTTTCCCATATTGCCAAGGAGATCCATGATTCAAAAAAAGATCATGAGCTCCTGAGTTAAAAGGTCCTTTTATTTACAAATGGGGAAACTGAGGTCCTTAGAGGGTAAATAACCCACCCCAGGTCACTCAGCTAGAGAGTGGTGGTGCTTAGAACATAAGCTTCTTGAGGCCAGAGACTGTGTTTATTTTATTTTCTATATATACTCCCAACGTTTAGCACAATACCTGGAAAACAGTAAGTGCTTACTAAATGTTTATAGTTATGGTCATTGTTGAAACTAGAACCCAGATGTCCTGACTCCTCCATGTCCCGGGGTCTGCTCTTATTCCTAGCCCTGGCCTCATTTTTTCACGCTGGTTCTGGTCATTTTTTTTTCACCAGGTGATGGATTTTGGGTTATTCTCAAGTGGCTCTTAGACGTCTTGTGAAAGATCCTCAAAATCACCTCAATGGAAAAGATGTGGGGGGAAAATAGGAATGGCTGTAACCTGTACTTTCATATTATCCTCGATACTACTTACATCACTGTACGAGCCCCAGAAGCCATAAAGCACCTTGTCCTGGTTAGAGAATGAGCCAGTCTTTAGTTAGGTTAATGTGTACACATAAACCTGCTGATCTCACCTGGGAACACGGGCACCCAGAGAGGCACATCTGGAGCCCAGATTTCCTGAGCTTGAAATTGACTACAGAAGCTATGCGATGAGACAAGCTTTAAATGAAACTTCCAACTTCTGTTCCCACAATCCACAGGGTGCCCTCTGGGGGGGCCAAATGGGGCGGCTGATTTACAACGATCAGGCTGTATCTGCTCCTCCAGTAGGTCAAGCAATGTGAAAGCAATCTGTGACTGCCAGGGATGGAGGAGACAGAGGAGGTGGGAGCAAGGAGCGGTGCTGGTCCATGGCAGGGATGAGGGAAGCTGGGGAGTGCCTTTGTCCCCACGCCCAGAGTCAGCCTAGTGTGCTTCCCCCGGGAAATACTCTGAAAATTATTAAACCAGCCATGAAAGTGACTGTCCATACTTGTCCATGCATGCTGAAATGAGGGAAAATCAGTGAACAGCCTTAAAGGAAATGTTCCCGTCTTTAAAGCTCCTTCCTCCTCTTCAAATGAGATTTCCACAGCGCTGTGAGAATGTTTGTGATGAGCAGCCAGTCAGCTCTTGGCCCAAAGACCAGAAAGGATTTGGTAGAGAAATGTGTATGTCTGGAAGCATAGTCAGAAGCAGGATGGGAGAAATTAGTTGGGTATATACAATTTACTAGCATCCGTGAGTGCAGAGGAAAGAGTGCTAGATTTGAAATTTTTAACCATATTTTCCATCTTAGACTCAATACTAAATAGTGGTTCCAAGGCAGAAGAGGGGTAAGGGTTAGGCAATGGGGTTTAAGTGACTTGTCCAGGGTCACACAGCTGGAAAGGGTCTGAGGACAGATTTTGAATCCAGAACCTCCCATCCCCAGGCCTGGCTCTCAATTTTTTGAGCCACTGAGCTGCCCACTAGAATTTAGGGGACATGGCTTTGAATTATGCTTTTTTCACTTATTATCTGTGTGAGCTTGGGCATTCCTGGACCTCATTTTTCTTTCTTTTTTTTGAAAATTTTATTTAATTAGTCAATTTAGAACATTTTTCCTTGGTTACAAGAATCATATTTTTTCCCTCCCCTTCCCGTAGCCAAGGCACAATTCCACTGGGTTTTACATGTGCTGGACCTCATCTTTCTAAGATGTATAACAAGAGAATTAGACTAAACTGGACTTCACTTCAGGGGCATCGGAAACTTAGAGGAAGAAAAAGCAGGAAGCTTGGGAATGTATGACAGCACATCTTGTCTTTTCTCTAATTTTATTTTTTATTCATTATGTTTATTACCTTTGTTTAGAAATTACTTCTCCTAGAAAGCATTCCCCCACTCCCTTCCTCTCTCTCTCTCTCTCTCTCTCTCTCTCTCTCTCTCTCTCTCTCTCTCTCTCTCTCTCTCTCTCATAAAGCATTATATTTTGTTGAAAAAATAAAGAAAACAAAACAAAAGAAAGAAAAGAACTAAATGATATTTTAACTTACAGGAATCTGACTGAATTTTAGCATTTCTTTCAATTATGAATGTAGGAATAATATGTAGAGGTCCATAGGTTTCACCAGACTGTCAAAGGAGTTCATCACACACACACACACACACACACACACACACACACAATGTTAAGATCGAGATTGGCTGTACTCAATGATCTCAAAGATTCCTTTGAAGTTCTAAGATTTAGTCTTTAATTTATCTGATCTTGGGAGAACTTCTTTAAAGCTTTCCTTTGAGGTAGAGGTCTGTATCTTTACTTCAGAGAAATTTATTCCCAAGAAATAGTTCCCCCTTCTTTCTCAGAACTGGAGAATTGTCAGAAATTCAGTAAGTAAGTGGGCTGAACAGCCTCCCAAACTCAAATCTTGTAAATGAAAGCACTCTGAGCCTTCAGGAACCACAAATAATGACGTCCTTAAGGTGGGAGTTTGGAGGTAGCCAAGAGCTCACACGTTTATCGTAGTTTCTGATTTACAAAAAAATTAAAAAGGAATTTTATATGCATTTAAGTTCACCACAATTCTGTGAGGCAGGTGGTGCAAATACTATCATCCCATTTTATACATGGCATTATCTGAATGTGGTGGGGACAGGAAGTAATGGAGTGGGTAGGGGCTATATAGGAAGCTAGAGAGATCCGTTTCCATGGAAGCAAGATGGGAACAGTGCTGGACTCCAGGGTCACAAGGTCTACCTGGGAATATCCTGCTTTGATGAAATCCATATAGAAAGTAATACCCAAAATGGTGGTTCCCAGCCTCCTTTCTTCCCTGTCTCTCCCAGCTTCAGAGAGAGTGTATATCCTAGGATGGATGGCATCGCTACTTCTTAAAGATGCATGCCTTTGATTGATTTTATCTTCTATGATTGGAACTGTGTTAACTATAGTTAATCACTGCATTGCTAATCTAAGGATGTCATTTATCAAATCTAGTGGAGAAAGGCAATTGGAGAAACCTAGAAAGATAGAGAAAAGGAAGGGAATAGGCCTTATTTAGTGTCCATTATATGCAAGGCACACTGCTAAGTACTTTTCCAAACATTACTTCATTTGATCTTCCCAACAACCCTGTAAGTTAGATGCTATTTATTATCCCCATTTTACAGTTGATGAAACTGAGGCAAATATATTAATTAACTTGCTACAGTCACAGAGTTATTAAGTGTCTGAAGTCAAATTTGAACTCAGGTCTTCCTGATTACAGGCTCAGAATTCTGTCCATCATGTAACCAGCTATCTCTGGTGAAAAAGAAGGGGTTGGAGGCAGAGAGGTAGAGGGAAAAGGGAAAGAGAAAAGGGAAAGGAAGAGAGAAAGAATGGAAGAGGGGAGAAAGTGAAGGAATGGGGGGAAAGGAGATAGAAGGAGAAAGATGGAGAGGGGGAGGGTCAGCAAACCACTGTTTTGGGTTTCAGAGCTGAAAAAGAATTATTAATACATTTTTACAATGTATACCTGAATCCTTCTAGGGATCCCTCCAAGGATCCAAGTATAAAGTAATGAGTGAGTGAATCAGCAGCAATTGGGGCTGGGGAAAGAAAGGGCAAAGTCTGATCAGCTTGGGTTGAATCTGAGTCAGGGTCTTTACCATTTTTATCTCCTTTTCTATGGGAAAAGAAACTCCCTCCCAAAGAGGAGGAAGAGAGACCATAACTGGAGAAACCTAAAGTGGAACATCCCCACCCACAGGAAAATGGAGGTGAGTAAGAGGAAGATCCAAGCCTATTCACCTGTACAGCACCATGGACATGTCTCAGTCCCTGGATGTTCACTTGGATTTATTTTTGGTTTTGCTTTTACTGCTATCTTGTTTTTATAGCACCTTCATTTCTGAATGTATCCTTCCCCTAGCCCACCCAGAGAGCTATCTCTTGTAATAAAGAATAAAAGAGAAAGGGGGGGAGAGGAGCAGTTCATCAAAACTAACCAATATGTCAGCCAAGTCCAGCATCATATTCAAAGCTTCATACTCATATTCCCCTTCCTGGACAAAAGAAGAAAGGGAGCTTTTGAATGAACTTTGAATCTCCAGTTTGCTCTATCCGGGGAAATTTGTGTTCTAATTCTGCTGGGCTTCTGTCCTATTACTTGCATCCTGACTTCAACTAAAACCATTCCAAGTTGCCTTTCTCACCTGCTCTGAGCCATAACAATCTCAGTCCTATTTCTCCAGATCCAATTCCTCTTCTGGTATTGCCAAATTAGAGCCACCCTTACCCAATTTGACATACTCAGGGTTACTGCTACATGCAATGATTATTCCCTGAATCCATTTTGGTGCCTTTTACTCAGTTCCAGGAACTGTCAAGGAAGAGGCATGAATCATCCTCAGATGCAAAGAACCAAATGTATTTGTGATGGCAGCAGATCTGGCTGAGGGAGGCAATTGTTGGATTGGTTTATCTGCTATGTTGGAGGGGAGGGTGAGGTTTACTGAAGAATAGAAAACTCAAGGGGTTACTCTGTGAAACCATTAAACAATCAGTTTCAGGTAATTATAAGACAATGATGGAGCCATAATCAATAGTGGCATTGGCCTCCGCACTGTCCATGAATAAGACACTTCATTTCTCTGTTTTACAATTTTCTCTGGCTGTCCCTCATTCCTGGAATACTCTTCCTCTTCACCTCTGCCTACCAGCTTCCCTGTCTTCCTTCAAGCCCCAAGTAAAATCCCATTTTCTACAGGAAGCCCTTTCCCTCCTCTAATTATTTTCTACTTTCCTGTGTATGGCTTGTTTGTCTCACCCATTAAATTATTAGCTCCTTGAGGGCAGGGACAATCTTTTGTTTCTTTTGGTATCCTCAGTGCTTAGCCCATAGTCTGGCACACCACAGGCATTAAAAAATGTTTGTTGCCTGAGATACACATAAGTAGCTCAGAGAGGGCAATGGGTCATGACCCCTAAGTAGTCAGGCAAATGAAAAATCAATATAGGCAATAAGTATAGAATAGAGAAAAGTTGCCTAGGCAAGGAGCTTGGGTAACAGATATGGAGCACCAGAACCACACCCAATCATTTCACAAAGAAAAGAGCTAATCCACAGGTGTGGTTGGTCTGAAGTCTACAGATGGGGTTAAGTGGAGGCCCCTGACTAATGTATAATTAAAAATCGGTTACCCAAAAGGGGAACTACATTTCCCCAGAGCCCACTGACTTACTGTCATTACATACTTCCTGCAGATAGAGGATCAAGGGAGTGGGAGTTGAAGTTCCTCCTCTCTCTTTGGGCATGATACAGCAATCAGCAGTGATGGTGGTGAGTGGGGATTTTGAAAATGGCTAACCAGCCATGGGCATGTGGTTTTTATTTTGTGTCCTCTTTATTCCTTGATTTCTAATGATCATTTAATGAACCTCATAAAATATAATATTTTTATTATTAGAGATTATAATTTAATTTTTACACTACAGTGGGAAAGTAAGGAGAAAAGAATAGTTGGTGACAAATATTTCCTTACAAAGGTGTTGTTCATCCTTTATTTTGAAGATGACCAATGATATCACAGGGTGATGTCTTGATTTTCTAGTGAATTGGATTTATGTGAGGCAGAGTTGCACAAAGTCATCAGCCTCACTCTCCCTTCTAGAGTCATCCAAGTCCAGTAGCAAGACAAAAGTCAAGACTATCAATGATGGCCAGGATACAGTGGCATCTTCTTGTCCTTGGCATCTTCTATGTCCAAACAATCTCTGCTTTAGCCACCTACATGGTCTTCAGAACAGATTATTGTTAGCCCATCTATAGAGACAGTTTTTTCAGGGTATGGCTACTGCACATGCTACAGCTTCTTGGAGCCACAGATGAGAATTGATTGAAAAGTGGGTGCCAAACATGGATGAGCAACCCTGAAAAGGGCTGAGCAGACCTCATACCAGAGGAGCTAGTCCGAACACCCCATACATTCCATCTTACACAGATAGTCTTGATAATACATTTCACTGTCCCTAACCTTATGAAAAGTTTAATCAGCCTTAGATGAATTATCATGAAATGCATGTCATGATAAAAGCACAATAGATTAAAAGTTGGAAGGGACTTTAGAGACCATCTTGTCTAATCCCCTCCTTAAATAGACTAGGAGACTGAGAGAGAAGTTAAGCAACTTTCCTAGCAAGTGTCAGAGGCAGGATTTGAACCAGTCTTCCTGATTCAAGTGCAGCACTCTACCCATCATGTCACACTGTCTATCCTATGTTCTTCAGTTTTCTTCAAAGCTCAGCTCAAGTATCATCTTACGTAGCCCATGGGGCCTTTTATGATTCACCTCGATTAGCTGATCCTGCCCCTCATCATCTTGCCTAAATTTTTTTCCTAAATCATCCTCTTGCCTAAATTTTTTGCTCAGCAATTAATTTTTATGGACATAGGTTCACAGCTTTAGAGGTGAAAGGAATTTTGGATGTAGAGTCTTTACAGATGAGGAAAATGAGAACCAGAGAAATGGGGTGACTTGCCCAGGGTCACCTTAATAATCATTGTCTGAGTCAGGAAGTGAACCAACGTTCAGTATTTATCAGGGCTTTTTTAGGCACCTCAGCACCATCTTGTTTTAGCACTTGCTGTCATCCCCATACAGACTTCATCTTCTCAGGCCCAGGAGGGGGTTGTTCTTTCCCCACCTCAAGGATATTCCAAGTCACTGGCATTCACTGGTACTGTCTCAGCCAAGATTGAATTATGTCCATTTGGGGAGCTGCCTAGGCTGAGACCGAATCACCTTTAATGTCATCAATAATGCCTTCATATCAGGCATTCTGACATCCTGTTGAGGCATACTGCATTTCTTCTGGAATCGCAAGTCTCCCTTCAACTGCTTTCCCACATCCGGTCCAATCCCTGTAGCAGGGACATGAGCTGCAGTGGCTGCTACCTGCCCAACTGTAGGATTGATGGCAGTTCCCGGTTCTTATCCAAACTCTCCCCCAGGCAAAGTTTCTACTGCATCCACTTTGCCAAACAACTTTAACAGATTTTGTGAGAAGTTTAATCTCCTTTGTAGGCAAGGTAACCCTTGAAACAGCCTCATGATCACAAAGGACAGTGGATTTGACTCCTCTCACACTAGCTAGCTGTACTAATAATTGGCAAGGAGTCAGTACTGTGCCATGCTTTATTGCCTTAGCAATTAAAAGGCTGGGGCTCAGTTAGGTGCCTTAGTGTATTGAGATCCAGGATTATATCCAGGAGGTCCTGGGATCAAATTGGACTTCAGACACTTCCCAGCTGGGTGACCCTGGGCAAGTCACTTGACTCCCATTGCCCAGTCCTTACCACTCTTCCACCCTGGAACCAATAAACAATATTGATTCTAAGGTGGAAGGTAACTATTAAAAATAAAAAATAAATAAAAAACTACTCCTAGCCAAGATTATTTCCAATGAAAATCCCTTCTTGAGAACTCCTTCTGGTTATCTTTCCTCAATCTGTCTCCACTTGAGTGAGGGGGTATTCCCTGCCTGTTGGTCTCTTAACCAAGATCAAACTCACTAAATGGAAAGAAATCTATCATTTCTCTAATGGGCAACTGGATTCACCCTAGAGCTTTAGTAGGTTTGGACACTGCCAAGGACCCTGGTGGAAGAATGCCTGGTGCTGGCCCTACAGTAGTAAAGTCTTCTACAACAGGTTCAGGAGATTACTGAAGGTGAAGTCACAGGACCTGGGTTCAAATTCTAGCTATGCCAATTATGACATGTGTGCCATTGGACTTTACCTCCTTGGGCCTCAGTTTCCTCAATAGCAAAATGAAGGAATTGGACTAGGTGGTCTCTAAGATCTCTACTGGTGCTAAATTGGGAATCTCGTGAACTAAGAAAGTCTCCAAAGAAGCTCTGGTTCTGGCTGAGACAGGTACTAGGACTGAAAGTTCTTTGGTCAATACTGAGGATGCTTGGGCTGCCACACAATAATTAGGGAATGAAGAAGAAGACCAGATGAAAAAGAATCAGGGTAGCTGAGGAAGTCCTCTGACTAATCCTCCAACAACCAGACCTATAAAGTTGTGTGAGAGTCATCCTGCTCAGGAGGACACTCAAGACTATTTTGGCTATTTCTTTTAACTTTTAGCTTGAAGTCCCTAACATCAACTGGGCAGGAAGCAGAAGGCTGTAGAAGCCGTCCAAGGAGATGTGTTTAAGAAAGTAGAGGCAGGGCTGAGATTTGGGATAAGCATGAAGTCAATGTGGGTTCCAGGGAATGAAACTAGGTAAGTAGTCCCAAATGGAAGTTTATACAGGCAGGACCTAAAGGTCTAAGCTGACTACGGGCCAGAACTTCAGCTGCATAGCTAAGGACTGACACAACAGGGAGGTCTTAGGGTTCAACATACACATTTGTCCGGCATTCAGCAAAGCAGCTTTTGCATTGGGGATCAGGGACAAAGAATCCAGGACAAGAGACTTGAACAACAAGGGATCAGAAATCCAGTCAAGGAGAGAAGGGGAGCTCAGGAGCCTAGAAAGGATGAGATGCCTAAAGTAAGTGAGATTTTTGATCATGAGCCACCTCTTCGTTTAACTCCAGGGGCTTTTATATGCTTCTTCTTGAGGACAGGAATAAAGGTCAGTTCTCCAGTGGTCATTCAGGAAACATGTTACTGCAATATGGGTAGAAAAGGCTAGTAAGGGGGGCCTCCTGACCAAGGAAGTTGATAGTATTACTTCTCAATACCAAGGAAGTGACTTCTCCCTTTCTTTCCATTGTTGAGTATCTGCCAGTCACCTAGAGAAGTGGGCTCCAAGATTAATGGTAGCTTATTCACTTTCCTCAAATTTGGAGAATGCTATTATATCCAGTAGGGGTACAACAAATTTGAAGAACTCTCCCTCCTTTTGTTCTTGTACCTAATTCATCTAATTTCTTCATGGTGTCAATATGAAACATTCCATCAATTTCCCTTCTTGGTGTTACCAAAATTTATCTGTATCTTCACCTATCATCTTTTCATCAGCTCAAAGCAGGGAAACCTTCTCCCTTCTATATTTCTTGGGCCCATAACCTCCAGCCTTCTCCATTACCGTTACCTTTCCCCCTCAATCAAATGATCTCTTTGGCATCTTTAATTTCTCTCTTTAAACTGGCCTCTTCTCTTGTTTATATACATAGTGAAGACTCCTCCATCATAAGCAATAGAATCTCTCTCCCTTGGTTTTACTACCTCCTTTGAGCTACCATACCATCTCCTTCCTTTCATTGCCAGATTCCTCCAAATGGTCTACACTTACTGTATCTAATTCCTACCCATTCATTACTCAGCTCCCTGAAATCTGGCTTCTGATACCATCGTAATTGATAGCCATGTAAACTGTACTCTCAAAGGTTATCAAAAGTGATCTCCTAAACATAAGGCATTTTTTCTTCTCATCCTTCTTGTATTTTCTGCTGTGTTCAATAGGCTTCCAAGACACTATAATACTCTAATTCTTCTTTCTAATAGACTAGTATTTCTCGCTACCTTTTATCACTTCTATTTCCTTTGACCCATTTAATGTAAATATTGTCCAACAGAGTTTTAAGTGGCAATTCTTTTGCCTAGAGCATGTGGCTAGGGATAAGGATGGAGAAGAGTCTTTAGGGAGCAACCTTAAAACCTAGGAATAAAAGGTCCTCTAAGGAGATGAAGATATCAGGGATATGGTCCTTTGGCTAAAGAAACAAAAGCCTGGTGATAGGGATACCAGATCCCAATGGTTAGAAACACCATGAGATCATTGCCCAAATGGATGTAGCCACAGGAGGGAGCAGGGCCAAGCAAAGCACACCTAGGTAGGAGCTCAGCTGAGGTGCAGGAGCAAGAGGAAGAAGCTGCCATCTGGTAGCTTCCTATTTTGAGTAATTATCTTGCCTAACTAGGTATTAAGTTCAATTTTTTCCACCCTTGAATCACAAGTGCTGTTTTCTAAATTTTCACATCCGGAGGCAGAGCTTCATTGCCTCCCCCTAGTTAGAGCTAGCTCTGTTCTTCTAAGGCTTAGTCTCCTAGTTATTTTTCTCCTCTTTCTCTTCACTCTATCCCCTGATGAATTCATCTGTTCCCAAACCTACAGCCAACACTGTTAAGACGATCTATTGCTCTAGGATATACCTTAGGCCATGGGTTGAAAACCTCAAGAACTAGAAGACCCATCCCGTCAGAGAGCTGACCAAGAAGAAGACAGCTCCTGACCTCGTGCTCCCTGTCTTAGCTTAGCTTTCTAGGTGTAGAGCTCTGGCAAACTCAGACCATTGATTATCTGCTCTTCCTATTTTGCTTCTACCACTGACTGGGAACTCTAATCCTACCATCCATGGATTATTTCCCACCATTTCCTGATTCAAGATACTATTAAGGTCATCAATAACATATTTTGTGGGGTCTGTAAAGGGAGAGGCTCTAAGTTTGTAAAGGAGAGTTATCTAAATTCTGGACAACCTCGTTGATAGAGTTGATAGAGTGCCAGGCCTGAAGTCAGGAAGACTCTCTCTGAGTTCAAATCTGACCTCAAATAACTTACTAGTTGTGTGAACTTGGGCAAGTCATTAACCTGTTTGTCTCCTTTTCCTCATCTGTAAAGTGAACTGAAGAAGGAATGGAAAACCAATGTAGTATCTCTGCCAAGAAAACTCCAAATGGGGTTGTGAAGAGTCAGACACAACTGAAAAACAATTGAATATCCAATTTCACATGTAACTAATAAGGTTAAAGGTAATTGGAATTATCTACAAATATATACTATGCCCCTACCCCAAATGGTCTTTCCAGCTTAGTAATCTAATCAGTCCTAAATCCTACTAAAAGATCTTGAGTCTTTTCGTGGTTTTTAGTCTCACATGAAATAAGATCAAAATGGCCTCTTTCCCTGGCACTCATCCTGCCATCTTGAGTTGACTTTAGTCATGTCTTTAGTTTATAGTCCTCAGGAGATTCTTACTTCTTACCAAGCCTCCTAGTCAATGGCATATTTTTATACATTCCCATGTAATCATGTCTAATTAGTTATTAAAAGTAAAAAAGGGATTAAGGATACTTTATAATAAATTAATTCCATTCACTCTCAAAGTTTACAAAAGATTCCCCTTCTCCCCAAGCTCATCTCTCAATTCTGTATCTCCATTCCCAATCCTTTCTTGGATTCCAAGTCTTATTAGAAACACCCAATGCCATCTTTACTTGATATATCCTGCTAACAGCTCAAACTAAACATTTCTATAACTGAAATCTTCTT
>NC_077230.1:89850994-90055994 GCF_027887165.1 Monodelphis domestica | reverse complement strand
TTACAAAGAATCCGTTATAACAACTAGAGGCCATATTGGAACGAGTTTTAAATGCCAAATAAAGTTTTTAGTATTTCATAGTAAAGTCAATAGAGAGGATTCTTGAGTAGGGGAAGAGGGAGAGATGTGTCAGATTTGTGTCACAAGAATGTCAATTTGTTGACTGAGTCGGAGAGCGATTAGAGAGGAAGAGACTGGAAATGCTTCAGTATTTCAAAAAGGAGAAATGTCTCTATGGATTCACAAATTTTGAATCCACCTGAACCCATTCTTTCTTTCCTTTGAGCTACTAATTATTTTTAAGCCAGTGGGCAAAAATGAGTCTTGACAAGTCCTCTCATCCATTAACCTACTTCAAGTCAAGTCAAAGAAACAATTCTGAAACTTTCCTCACTCACACACTTGGGATAATAGAAATTCTTTCCCATTGCTAGGAAATTTGGAAATTCTTACCGATAGCTAACCTGCAAGCCTTCTGGTTTATAAGAGCACTGAGCCATGATTATGAAACGCAGGTGCCTGGCGGTTTCATTAAACAATCTCGGAGATTTCATTGTCCTCACCCTGCAGCCAGATATACAAGATTCAACTTAATTAGGCTAAGTAGGCATCTGAGAACCTTCCTACATTCAAGTGCGGCAGGGAGGCCAAGAGATGGCTTGTAACAAGCTAATTGGTTATAGTATATTAAATCAAGCCTCCCTGTTCCTCCAGTCACAGAAGCCACTTTCACTCAGCACATTTCCACCTGTCTTCTTCTATTCTCCTTTGCCTGAGGAATTCAGAAGTAAATTTCAAATAGAAAATGGTGCTAAAATACCATCAAGTCTCAATTATCAAAGGTAAACAGGGGTTTGGATATTCGAAAGCCAAGGCACATCTCTTTTTTGCTTTAGAAAGCCATTTCTGATGGACTTTTACAGAAAGTCACCCTTTCAATGATTTTAGCCTTAGATAGATTCTTTTGTGTGCTAGGAGCTCCTCTGGCAATCTGGTGAAGTCCATAGACCCTTCTCAGAATAATAATTTTTTACTGCATCAAATAAGAGACAAAGGATTTCAAGGGAAAGCAAAGGCTAGTGAAAATAAATGTGTTTTTTTTTCTCATCCAAATTCATGGATCTCCTGCAATCTCTCCTTCTACCCCTTGGGAGTCTATGGATTCTAGCCTAAGAAATCTTAGGAAAGAGAGACGTTTCCACATATGGATGTAAGCAAGTTTGTTTTTTTATGAATCCACCAAGATTGAGAAGATAACGGGGGGGCGGGCAGCAAGAAAGCTAAACTCTCTATGGACAGCCCACAAAGTTTATACATCATCAAAGCCAATTGGATCTATCATTCCATTATTTACTCACTTTTCTTTGATGAATTAAGCACATATAGAAGCAGATAATCATGGATGCTTTTCTCCTGAATGATCTGAATCAATTACAGTTGAAAGAATATTGTAGAGTCAAAGGACTTTAATTTGTGGCTGATTTCTCGGACTTTTACTTCATGAATGACTTTGGGGGAAAAAATCA
This sequence comes from Monodelphis domestica, assembly GCF_027887165.1. Lineage (NCBI taxonomy): Eukaryota > Metazoa > Chordata > Mammalia > Didelphimorphia > Didelphidae > Monodelphis > Monodelphis domestica. The sequence goes on along the minus strand of NC_077230.1, from coordinate 90,054,468 downwards.
CTTAATCTTTTGGTCCTCAGTTTCTTCATCTGTAAAATGAGGGGGATGGGTTCAATTGTTTCTAACTTTCCTCTCAGATCTAGACCTTTGATCTAGGATCCTATGATCTCAGAGGCCAACTAATGAACCTGAACTGAACAAAGAAATTCACTCTATGACATTCCTGATGACTGGTCATCTATAACTTTCACTTGAAGACTCCGCCCCACTAAGTGGAGCAATCCCAAAGACACTCATTTTACTTTAGGCACCCCTAATTATTAAGAAAAAAGGTGAGAGCAACTAAGTGGCTCAATGGATTAAAAGCCAGGCCTAGAGATAGGAGGTCCTGGGTTCAAATTTGTCTTCAGACACTTCCTATCTGTGTGACCCAGGCAAGTCACTTAGCCCCCCATTATCTAGCCCTTACCACTCTTCTGCTTTGGAACCAATATACAATATTTATTCTAAGATGGAAGGAAGGAAGGAAGGAAGGAAGGAAGGAAGGAAGGAAGGAAGGAAGGAAGGAAGGAAGGAAGGAAGGAAGGAAGGGAGGAAGGGAGGGAGGAAGGGAGGAAGGGAGGAAGGAAGGGAGGGAGGGAGGAAGAAAGGAAGGAAGGGAGGAAGGGAGGAAGGGAGGAAGGGAGGAAGGAAGGAAGGAAGGAAGGAAGGAAGGAAGGAAGGAAGGAAGGAAGGAAGGAAGGAAGGAAGGAAGGAAGGAAGGAAGGAAGGAAGGAAGGAAAGAAGGAAGGAAGGAAGGAAGGAAGGGAGGAAGAAAGGAAGGAAGGAAGGAAGGAAGGAAGGAAGGAAGGAAGGAAGGAAGGAAGGAAGGAAGGAAGGGAGGAAGGGAGGAAGAAAGGAAGGAAGGAAGGAAGGAAGGAAGGAAGGAAGGAAGGAAGGAAGGAAGGAAGGAAGGAAGGAAGGAAGGAAAGAAGGAAAGAAGGATAGTAGGAGAAGGCAAGGTTATTCTCACCTTCTTTTCTGGGTGCTGGCAATACCATGATGCTATGAATCAGTCTATGAATCAAATTGAATTATAATGCACTAAGCTGGGAGTTTGGAAGCCAGGGTTATTGGATGTCCTTTATCTATCCACTTAACCTCATAAATCTCAGGGGTTTGGGCTTTTCCCCTCCTCTTTCTTTGCGTATTTTAACTAGAGGAAATAATTATACCTTGCCTAACTTGGAGTTCCATAGAGAAGATGGCATGTAATGAGGATTAGAATAACAATGTAATAACAGTAAGAGTAGGAAAGGACCTCAGAGATCATCTCAGCACAGTAGAAAGAGGAGCTGTTCTAGAACTAAAAGACTTGGGTTCAAACCTCATATCACACACTGCGTTGTGGTCTTGGACAAACCACATAATGTCTTAGAGCCTCAGATTCCCTTGCTTCTTCATCTGTAAAATAAGAGAGCAAGAATAGGGAATATCTGATGTCCCTTTCATCTCTGAATCTATACTCCTATTTTTTAGTCTAACCCTCTCATTTTACCTATAAGGAAGTAGAAGCACAGAGAAGTGATATGATTTGTCCAAGGTCACACAGTTAAACAAGTGGTTGAACCAGGATTTGACCATAGCTGTGATCTCACTCTGGGTCATCTAGGTGGTACAGTGGGTATAGCACTGACTTTGGAATCAGGAAACCTCATCTTTATGAGTTCAAATCTGACTTCTGACACTTATTAGTTGTGTGACCTTGGGCAAGTCACTTAATCTTGTTCATCTCAGTTTCCTCATCTGCAAATGAGCTAGAGAAGGAAAATGGCAAACCATACCAATATCATTGCCAAGAAAATCCCAAATGGGGTCATGAAGAAACAGACATTACTGAAATGATGACATAACCAAACTCCAAGTCCAGTGCTCATTTTTAAAGCACAGACATGACTCTATCACTCCTTACCACGAAAAGCTGCAGTAACTCCCAACTGCTCTGTTTGGCATTTAAAGCCCTTCACTATCCAGCTCCAATCTCTTTCCAGATTAACGAATGACACATTACTTGCTCTTTAGTCCTCTATGGTCTAGCCAAGTTGGCCTCCTTGCAGTGTTCTATATATATATTCTATTTTCTGTGTCTGTGCTGTAGGACAGATTTCCCATCATTCCTGGAATATTCTACCTCCTTACCTCCATCTGCCTTTTGTTCAAATATCACTTTCTAGAAATGTCAATCAATTGGGGAATGGCTAAACAAATCGTGTTAATGTTGATTATGGAATATTATTTTTCTATAAGAAATGATAAGCAAGATGATTACAGAAAGAACTGGAAAGACCTTCATGAACTGATTCAGAGTGAAATAAGCAGAACTGGGAGAACATTGTAACACTAACAGTAATATTGTGGAACAATCAGCTGTGAAAACTTGGCTACTCTCAGCAATGCAATGATCTGGGACCAACCTGAAAGACTCATCCTGAGCAATGCTATCTACCTCTAGAGAAAGAACTGTTGGAGTTGTCTTTCACATCAATGTATCTGGTTTTATTTGGGGATTTGGTTTCATCTGAGTTTGCTTTTACAATGACCAACATGGAAGTGTGTTTTGCAAAACAATAAAAATTAAAAACAAATATCATCTCCAAGGCTTTCTCAGTATCAGGGAAACTGTGTCCCCTGACCCCAAGTTTACTTTTATTTTATATTATTTATTTATCTTCTAATTATTGATATGTTTGATTTTATTTGTTTTATATTTCTAATAAGCATGCCTATTGTTTCCCCCAGGAAAAATGTAAGCAACTTGAAGGCTTGCTTTTTCTTCCAAGGTCTAGTTGAATACCAGAATAGTTTGTTGTTTGTCCTTCATTTTCAGAGAGGATCAATGGCATCATGGATGACTTGACTTGTGAGTGAGTAAATTGGATTTAAGTGGTACAGAATTGCACAGTCATCAGTCTCACTCTCATACTAGACTCGTCCAAGCCCAGTGGCTGGACAAAAGTCAGGATGATTGGTGATGGATGGCCCAGGATGCAGTGGATGACCTTGGTATCTTCCATGCCTGACCAGGTTCTAAGCACTCCACACCACTTGATTCAACCTCCTTCATGGCTGTTGGAACAAATTGTTCTTTTCTACCCCTTCCACTAGAGGAAGTCTTCACATGCTTGTAGAAGACATCCCCCTAATCACCGACAGGTTTGTGGCCTGTTGGCCCCCCCCAACCTGATTTAGCCCATCTGCCAAATAAGGTCACCACACATGTTACAGCTTCTTGGAGACATGGGTGAGGGCTGGGTAAAAGAAGACACCAAAGAAGGAGAATAGCCCCTGAAAAAAACTCGGCAAGCCCTCACCCTAGAGATACAAGTCCTCTCTGTATGGATAGGAAGTATTTAATAACTGCATGTTCATAGGAACATACTGTTAGAAGAGGAAAGGGCCTTATAGGTCATCAAGTCTTATCCTCCCCCTAATTTTAATGATGAGAAAACCGAGACCTTTGGAAGTTACCCAACTAATAAGTGTCTGAGGTGGAATTTGAGTCTTTAGGACAACAAGTCCATCATTCCATTTCCACCTCTATCTATTGAGTTTCCACTGTGTCCCACTACCCAGACTAACACGATGGGTGTTTTTATAAGCAACAATACCTAAATAAATGAACACAAGAAGTTCCTGTGTCGACACTTTCAATATTACAAAATTTGATGAGGTTTCTGCTATTGTTGGAGAAACATCAACACCAAAGAGAGTTTCAGACGACTGAGAAGCCCAGAGGAACCTTTGCCCAATGCTGGGGGGCCTCCACAGGGAGGATATACAGGTGGGTAGTCTTCATTTGCCTCCTGGCCCATAGTGAAATGGGGCTCAGCATAGAATATCATCCATTGGTTTCCCAGATGTGCAGTCAGTGCAAACCCTCTGGGGAGAGAAATGTCAGTGTTCTACACTGAAGGGTAAGTTCTTCTTATCAAGCAATGCGAATTTAAATGTAAAAGCATCCTCAGCATTTCATCTAGGACTAAAGACTTGAATATTTTTACAGCAGCTAGGGCTTTCTTACTGTACATTGTAGAGGGCTGAGATTCCTTCTCTTGGCTATTTTGTTTGACTCTTATTCTCCTTGGTGGAGAAGTCAAATAGGGCAATCATCACACAAAGAACCCATTGAAGCTTTACCACAATAATTCTAATGAACGCTCCAGAACTAATGCTTTAACCAGGAGAAAAGAAAAATAAAAACTGCTGTAAGAATAATAAAGCCATTCTGGCCTGCACGGCACCCCAGTCCATAGCAGACACTCAACAAATGCTAGCTTATTCCACTGAATATGACTGAGGGCTTAGGGGTGATTTGGGGCATGGTCAGGAAGCAGAGACGCCAGCCAGCGATAAGAGAAACCTAACTAACATCAGCTACAGATCCAGACTTGGATGTAACAGATTGAATAGACACCAAATCTCAAGATATGTTTCTTATGTTGGCTGAGAATAGTATCCAGGGACTGACGAGGCAGAATGGTCTCTTTCATAGGAACTGCTGATGCAAATGTTAAAGACAGACAGGAGATTTCCTCCTTTCCACCAAACACATCCCACACCTTCCTGCCTATGCCCCCTTGTTCGTGCTATTCTCTGCTCTCACTAGGCTCTTACCATTAGCATCACTGCTGCTTCCCATCTCTTCCTGTTGTCATCCTCCCCATCTTTTCAGGATCAAAGCCAATGCTTCTTTCTCTCTGAAACCTTCCTTGATTCCCATATAGGCATCATTTCTCCTTTCTTGATCTCATAGCATTTTACAATTCTTTTATGCATTTATATCCTGCGCCATTAATTTATGAGAGTTCTCCAAAGGAGTCTCAACAGCAAAAGAGCTTGTTATTTTGTCGTTTTTCAGTTGCCTGATTCTTCCTGATCCCTTTTGAGGTTTTCCTGGCAAAATACTGGAGAGGTTTGCCATTTCTTCTCCAGCTCATTTGACAGATGAGGAAACTGAGGCAAACAGGGTGAAGTGACTTGCTCAGGATCATTAGTAAATGTCTGAGGCTTTATTTGAATTCTGAAAGATGAATCTTCCTGACTCCAAACCTAATACTCTATCCACTATGCCCTCAGTTTACGTGGTCTATTTATCTGCGTGCATTTATTATTGTGGTTGTAGGGGGCAGAGTATGTTTGACAACAAACTCCAATAGAAAATGTGTGCACAGCAACATTTTCAGTTTAATCTGCGTTATTAACATTTTCTCCATCATTTAACTCTGGACAGTGAACAAATCAATACATCAAGCACTGATTGGTAGCCAATTTGCCAATATTTGAGGTGTAAATGAAAATTGAACTCTGAGCCAGTTTGAGCTGGCTCCAGCACACCTTTGTATCAGTCTCTAATGTACTATAAATCCCCTCTGCGCTCTACACAGTGGCATACATGTGATACGTTTGGTTTGTTCAACAGGTTTGTTGAATGAAGTAAGGAAGGAATAATGACTGAATGAATTTCTCTCCACACTAATGCATTCAATTGTCAATGCTTTGGGGATTCTCCAGCATTATTCACTTTCAGAGGACAGCTCTCCTCCCTCCAACTCTCTCTGCTCCTTTCTGCTCTAGTCCTGATCCCCTCCCTCCCACATACGGAATTCAGAACTCGGATTTCCAAGCTCTACCTTCAACTCACCATGGAATTCATAGCAAAGTGATTGTGCTGAGTCTGTAGGTCCAAGGCATGCTGGTAGCTGACTCCAATCTCCGTATGACTCTGGAGGAATAATTCTTTATTATGGCTGATCCAGTCGAACATCTGGAAGGGACAAAAAAGAAAATGGGAACCATAAGGGTCAGAGTCTACTGAGGCACAATTCCAGACTGTTAGGGCCAAAATTCAAATCTCCAAAAACTGCAACTAAAGCCCAGAAGAGAAAGTTGAACACCAACCACCTGACTCAAGGCAAGGCAGAGCTGAAGTCTTGGTCCCCAAAGATCCTGTATTTTTGACTCAAGGGAGATTTTCTGTGTTATCTTTTAATAACTTGAAGATTGTTCATTTAATGTCCCAGTGTTCAAAGCTCATGCCTTTTTACTATTCTTTCTATTATTATCATCAAAGACCTAGGTTTAGAAGTAGATTACAATCTGTAAAGTTCTTTTAAAATATTTTCCCCCACATTATTTAATTCTTTTTTAAAATAACCCTTACCTTCTGTCTTAGAAACAATTCTAAGACAGAAGGGCAAAGGCTAGGCAATTGGGGTTAAGTGACTTGCCCAGGGTCACACAAGTAGGAGGTGTCTGAGGCCAGATTTGAATTCAAGCCTAGCTCTCAATCCACTGAGTCACCTAGCTGCCCCTTTTCATTTATTCTTAAGAAGTACCAGGGGTAATATGGAGATGTGACAGCTAAGGAAAATGAAGGTCAGAAGATTAAATGTTGGCCAAAGATTACATGGATTTAGAGCAGGAAAGGAACTTGGAGGTCAACTAGTCCACTAATGTCAAACTCAGAAATAGGGGCCCCTGAACCATATATGAGGATACTTGCTGCTGCATATTGACCTAGAAAATATAGATAATATTGTTACCTATTTTTACTTTTTATTTATTTCATTAAATACTTTCCAATTACATTTTTAATCTCATCCAGGAAGCACACAGAAGTGCTGTGGCTATGTGTTTGATACCTCTGATCTAGTCTATCCCCGTCATTTTACAAAGCAGGAAGGTGGGCACCAGAGAGGTTCAGGGATTTGGTTACTGTGGGAAGGAGAGGACCTAAGATTTGAAAACAGAACCTCTGGCTCCAAATCCATCACTTTTCCCCCATGCCTCATAGCTGGGACAACCTTTATTCACACTCGAATCCCCTGGCTTTCACCTTCCTGCTCTTTCTAACAGAGTATTTGTGGTATCATAAAAAGGAAATTTGGGCAACTAGGTGCTGCCATTGTGCACGGAGTGCCAGGTCTGGAGTCAGAAGAGTCAACTTTATGAGTTCAAATCTGATCTCAGACATTTGCTTTTCTGCAACTTCCATCCATGGCCCCTAATTCTATTCTGTGTGACTCTAGTCAAATCTCTCATGCCTTTCCACTTATGTTGCTGTTGTTGTTCAGTTGTTGTCAGTCATGTCCTCATGACCCTATTTGGGATTTTCTTGACAGAGATACCAGAGTAGTTTGTCATTTCCTTCTCTAGCTCATTTTACAGATGAAGAAACTGAAGAAAATAAGGTGAAGTGACTTGCCTAGGGTCACACGGCTAGTCAGTGACTGAGGCTATATGTGAACTCAAAAAGATGACCCTTGCTGACTATAGGTCCAGCTCTCCATCCACAGCACCATCTAGTTGCCCTCTCTGCCCAGGAGATATTCTAACTCATGTTATGGCCATTTGGGTACAAGTCTCTATCACCCCTATGATAAACTCTAAGGTCTTTGTAAAGCTGTTCTAGAAGTCTTCTCCTAGCCTCCTTCTGCAATGAAAGCATCTTTAACATTCATGAAAATCTGGAGCAGAAAGAGACAAGGTGAAGATCTGGCCTCAGACACTTCTCAGCTGTGTGACCCTGGGCAAGTCACATAACCCCCACCGCCTATCCCTTACCACTCTTCTGCCTTGTATCAATACTCAGTCTTGATACAAAGACGGAAAGTAAGAGTTGAAACAAAAAAACACTCATGGGAACCTGAGCAAGCTGTAGAGAGGAAGACAAAACTTTGCCACTGTTGCCAATCCATGGTATGTGTGTTCCTCTGACTTTCCTCCTCTGAGTTGACCCAGGAAAAAGGCAGTCCCTTCTGCTACATGACAAAGAAAATCCTTCCCCCCCCCTCAAATACATGCTTTCTACCATATCTCTGGGGTAGAGAAGGGTCCTCTGTGTTAAATGACTAATTAGATTTTTGAACAACTAGAGAGGTATGTTAATAGTAGAATAGGTAAACCCATTGGCACCCACTGAACTAGAGCTCAAGAACATCGCAACCCAGGCTGGCACCAGAATCAGGCTGGCAAGCAGCCTGCCAGGGGAGGAAGCTGGGAATGGAATAATTCAACAAATGACCATCATGGAGCTACTTTGTTTAGAGCATTGGTCTAGGTCCTGAGCAGGGTCCTAGAGCTGAGCTAAGGCAGGAACCAGATGAAAATGGAATTGAGCATTTGTTTAATAAAATAAATAAAAATACAATGAAATGTTGATAAAGCTAGATTTTAAAACTATGCCAAGACGTCTACAGCTGGGATCCTTGATACACAGGTTTAGTGGGTCCCTAGTTTAGTGGATGAGAGCCAGACTACAAGGAGTTGAAGTGAGTTGATGTATCAGGGTTGTCAGGCAGAGACAGCTTTTTCAAGAATTTTAGAAATGAAAGAGAGGAGAAAAATGAACATAAGTTAGAGGGAGAAGAAAGATCAAGAGACAACTTTATTTTTTTAACCCTTACCTTCCACCTTAGATTCAATACTATGTATTGGTTCCAAGGCAGAAGAGTGGTAAGGGCTAAGCATTGAGAGTTAAATGACTTGCCCAGGGTCATATAGCTAGGAAGTAGAGATGACTTTATTTTAGAGTATAACAAGAGTGCTCAATAGGACTGGACATTTTTTTTAATTTAAAGATATTTTATTTTCCCAATTTCATGTGTGCAATTTCAACATTCATTTTTGGAAACCATAAGATCTAAATGGTCTCCCTCTTTCCCTTCCTTCCACCCTCTCAGCTATGGCAAGCAACATGATCTGGGTTATACATGTATTATCATGCACACAAAACACATTTCCATGTTGGTCACAGTTATAAGAGAATCCTGGTATAGAACCAGCATCCCCAAATAAAACCATAAATAGCTGTAAATAAAGTGAAAGTTAGTATGCTTTGATCTGGCTCTGTGGACATGCATATTCTTACTTCATAAGAATTTGCACTTTCCCTGACTTTCCCTGACTCAATGATGACTTGAAGGACCTACAATCTGGGATGAGGTAACCATCCTCTGTTGGTCCCTGGTACCTCAGGTTGTGGAGTAGAGGATTGGTGACTGGGCCAGGAAGAGCTAGCTTAAACGGGTTATAGAAGGAATGAGGTTGAACTGAGACTCAACAGGTTATAAAAGGAATGAGGACTGATCAGGAAAAAAGAAATGAATCTCTATATTCTAAAATATTTCTAGCAGCTCTTTGTGGTGGCAAAGAACTGGAAACTGAGGGGATGCCCATCCGTTGGGGAATGGCTGAACAAGTTGTGGCATATGACTATGATGGAATGTTATTTTGTTACAAGAAACTATGAACAGGTTAGTTTTGAGAAAGTGTGGAAGACGCACGTGAAATTATGAAGAGTGAAACAAGCAGAACCAAGACAATATTACATATAGCAACATAAATATTGTCTGAAGCATGACTTGTGTGCATTCTCCTCCAGAGAAAGCTATCTGACAAATAGAAATAAGTAAGACATAGTTTTATATATATATAGTCAGATGATGCCTTCTCTTTCTCAGAGGGAAGTAAGGGAGTTAACTGGGTATCTTAATGTAACAAATAAATTAATTAAAATAAAAAAGAATGAGGACAAACAGCCCCTGGCCTCTTCTATGTCTTTCATTGTTTGGAACATGGGTCCTTCAACAAGGGGTAGAGAAGGAGAATTTTCTCCCCCATCTCTTAGCAAAATGTACATAAGTAGACATGTAGAAGATACCTACAGAATAGATGGCAGGTAACCTTAGAAGTGAAAAGCTGCAGGGGAAGGAGTGGGGAAAGGAAAGCCTCCTTTAGAAGATGGTATTTAAGGTAAATCTTTTTTCCCCTCAATATATATTTATTTATTCCATTAACTATTTCTCTATTACATGTAGAAAAGATTTTAACTTCCTTTTCTTTAAATAACATTATTTTATTTGGTCATTTCCGAGCATTATTCATTGGAGACAAAGGTCATTTTCTCCCCCCACCCCACCTATCCCATAGCCGATGCGCGATTCCATTTAACATCCTTTTTAAAAAATGTTTTGAGTATCAAATTCTTTCCTTCCCTTCCTTCTTGAGAATTTGATTATTGATTATCGATTATCCATGAGTCATGCAAAACATATTTCCACATTAGCCAAGTTGCAAAAGAAAACACAGACCAAAAAGAAGGAAAATAAAGAAAGTAAAACAGTGTGCTTTGATCTGCATTCAGGCTCCCTCATCAGTTCTTTCTCTGGAGATGGATAGCATTTTTCATCCTGAGGCCTTCAGAATAGTCTCGGATGATTGTTTTCATCAGAATAGCCAAGTCGTTCACCGTCAATCATCATGCAATCTGGTTGTTACTGACTACAATAGTCTTCTGCTTTTAAGACGAATCTTGAAGGAAGCCAGGTATCCTATGAAAAACAGAGGAGGAGCCAGAGCACTCCAGACATAGGAGACGAGTGCAAAAGCTGGGAGATAGTGTGAAGAGCATGTGACATATGTAGTGGAATCATAGAGTTCATTGCCGGGAAGATATTTCTAAAACTTGAAAGGTAGGAAGGGCCTGGATGAGAGAGAAGGGAAGGAGAGCGTTCTGCAAAAACGACAGTTAGACCTTCTCTTCAGACACTTAAGGAACCAGTCTAGGATGCCATTCAACTTAAGCCTGGATCTGGGGAACCTAAGCTCAGCATGGACCAGGATGCAGAAGCCGAGTACGGTTGGAAAGATAGTTCTCAGATAGTCGAGGGTGAGTCTTTGAGTCAGAAATAGATGGATGAACTTAGCTGACTGGATAACAGCATCCATAACTGAGGAGGTAGAGTAGGAATTTAAACCTTGACCTGCTGACTCCAAATCCAATTCTATTTCCCTGAGACCATGTTGCCCCAACCTTTGCAAGGATTTCTCAGTTCCTTGAACTACAAATGTGAAAGATAGGGGGCAGCTAGGGGGTTCAATGGACAGAAAGCCAGGCGTAGAGTTGGGCAGTACTGGGTTCAAATGTGACTTCTGTCATTTCCTGGTTGTGTGACCCTGGGTAAGCCATTTAACCCTAATTGCCTAACCCTTACCAAATTTCTGCCTTGGAATAGATACTTAGCATCCATTCCAATATAGTAGGAAAGGGTTTTTTTTTTCCCCTTTTAAGTGAAAGATAAGACTAAATAATCTCTAATGGCACTTCCATTTCTCTATCTTGTGATTCCATGACTAATCTCCTGAGCTAGCCTAATTTCAACTCCAGAGTCTACTTCAATTCTGTGTACCTGAAACCATCTGCTTGCATTTAGCCTGTATCCTCATCAATCCCGCAGGGTTTGGGCATGTAGCTTTCATTACACTATATATAACTGGATGGAAACTATTTTGCATTTTAAAACTTACTCTTTAAAAAGCTACCTTCTGTATTAATGTCTAAGACAACAGAGCAGCAAGGGCTAGGTAATAGGAGTTAGGGGACTTGCCCAGAGTCACACAGCTAGGAAATGTCTGAGGTCAGATTTGAACCCAGGACCTCGTGTCTCCAAGCCTGGTACTCCATCCATGGTGCTACCTAGATGCCCCTAGAATGTACTCTTGAAGTAGAGTATAAGACACAAGGGGACACAATGCTCTTGAGTACCTAGGAAGGAATCCCTAAATCTTGGAGTGATGGTCATGCAAAGGCTCTCATCCTGTATCATATCTATAGTCACTCTCTCATACATAGTCTGGCTCCAGTTTAAAAAAATCCAACAAACAAGCAATTCTCAGCTTAATCGTGGGCAAAGTGGGTAAGCGCTGTGGAAAGCTCCTTTTAAAGAAAAGCCATTTTTCCTTAGAAGAGGCAGCTCCACTTAGCCTTTGATGAATGATAACAAGGGATAGGAGGGTGAGGGAAATGACAGCATTAAGGAATGCATTCATCAGCATTCACTTGAAAACAGACCCATTTGGGAATATTAGAATTACAGGCAAATAAGATTCAAGTGTACCTGTGATTCTTCTTAAGGAGGCAGTAGTTTATGGGGGGAAAACAAAGCCATGGAGTTAGGAGTCCCCAGCCCTGGGCTCTGGTGCTAATTAGCTTCATGACCTCAGGAAAATCCTTTAACCTCAGTTTCCTTATCTTGAAAATAATGGGATTGGACTAGATCAAGCTCCACAAACTCTCTGATGTCATTTTTGAATGTGGTTCTTAGGGGATACCCTTGGAAGGGTGTGACTCAAAGTTGGGGGGAACGTCAACTTTCTGCTGCCACTTCAAATTCCTGGAGCTGCCTTGGCTGCCTTTTCCTTCTTGGCATGAGCTCGAATCTGTAGTCAGAGCAGAAAATAATTTGATGCAGCTGTGGGCTCTACAAAATGTAATACAAGTAAAAAAAATTCCTTGGAGACCAAAGTTCACGTCCAAACAGCAAAACTTTATCTTTCTGTTTGGAATCCAACATAGTTTGGTCTCATTAAAGAGATCGATGTTAAAATGCAAGAGTTTGGAGAGAACTGTTTTTCTTGCCTTGTTTTTAAACAAGTTGTCTATTTGGGGGGGAAAACTGGCCAAAATCCATTACAAATGAACATGAAGTCTAGTTTTCAGATTCATTTGTAAAAGAAATTGACTTAGATGTAAATGAGGGAAGCAAACAGAAGCCCCCAGTATTTGTCCTTTGAAGGCAGAGGGAACAATCTCTCTCTCTCTCTCTCTCTCCCTCTCTCTCTCTCTCTCTCCCCCTTCCTCCCTCTCTCTCTCTCTCTCTCTCTCTCTCTCTCTCTCTCTCTCTCTCTCTCTCTCTCTCTCTCTCTCTCTCTCTCTCTCTCTCTCTCTCTCTCTCTTTTCTTTAACCTTTACCTTCTATCTTAAAATCAATACTAAGTATTGGTTCCAAGAAAGAAGACCAGTAAGGGCTAGGCAAAGGGGGTCAAGTGACTTGTCTAGGGTCACATCCCTAGGAAATGTCAGAGGTCAAATTTGAACCCAGGACCTCCCATTTCTAGACCTGGCTCTCCATCTACTGAGCCACCCAGTTGCCCCCACAGATTCTCTTTTTAATGTCATCTCAAACTTTGCCATAGAACAAAAATCTTAAAGAAGGTCCTATTTCAGTCACTTTCTGGAACTTCTCAGGGATAGCTGGTTGGGTCTTTGAACTTCTTAAGTACCTCAACCAAATCTTGCTATTATAGCTTATTATCTCCAGTCCAGAAGTTCTACCAGTTGGGATGTTGGAACAGTTGCTCAGGACCCTCCCGAATGCTTCTGCTGCACAGTTCCAGTTGGTGGGTAAAGATCAGTGAACATTCTTTGACCCTCCTTCTTAAGTCCTTGCTCAAGAGGCTTCGGGGGAACCCTATTTCCTTTACAGTAAAAGACAAATCCCCGTCTTACACTGAAAGCCCAGCTGATCTTTCCAGTGTTCTCACATTACTCCCCTTCACCAGCTCTACACTCCAGTCAAACTGACCAGCTTGTTCATTCTCCTCCCCTCACACCCCACTATCCAAATCCCATTTTTCACCTCCAGGCTTTTGGATGAATTGCCTCACCTCCCACCGAGACCTGTAGTGCATTCATTCGGTCCTTGCAACCACTACTGGCTTGTGGAGTGTAGACGCTTAACTTAAACTCCTGCCCCTGACAATGAACAGGTCTGTGATCGTGGGCAAATCACAGCTTCGCTGGCTGTCTTTTTCTTCCTCTGTCAAATGAGAGATTCCCACTAAATGTCCTCAGATTCATTCTAATTTAAATCTCTGGTACTCGGAGTGCTCAGCTCTTTCAGAGCCTAATTCAAGCATCCCCTCTCACACACACCTTTCTGGATCCCAGAGTAGCTGGGATGGCTTTCTTTCCTGAAATTCCTGTCTGTATTTCCCTTCCTCTTAGTAGGGAAGCTCCCCAAGGGCAAGAGCTATTTCATTTGTGGTTTTCTTCCCCATGCCTAGCCCAATGCCTCTCCCTCTTAGTTTCAGTTTCTTCATGTATAAAATATAGACATCAAGAGGCAGCTGGGTAGCTCAGTGGATTGAGAGCCAGTCCTAGAGACGGGAGGTCCTGGGTTCAAATCTGGCCTCAGACACTTCCCAGCTGTGTGACCCTCGGCAAGTCACTTGACCCCCATTGCCTAGCCCTGACCACTCTTCTGCCTTGGAGCCAATACACAGTATTGACTCCAAGACAGAAAGTAAGAGTTAAAAAAAATACGGACATCACTTGTACTATGGACCTTGCAGGGTTATTGGAAAATGAAAAAGCAAATGTAAAATGATGTGAAATTAATATCCTAACGATGGGCTCTAGTGTTTGTTTTTGTTTTCTGCTATGCAGGTGTTACAAGGCGTTATTTGTCTCATGCTGTGATCCAAAGCCCTGTAATAAGGAGCCAGACTGGAGAGATGGGAGCCAAAGGAACAGACAACTCCATCCTACTCTAAAAGCCCTGGTCAAAATCATAGGCACTTCCAATATACACAGACACAGGTGAACACTATCAACACACTAAGTGATCAGCTAGAGGAAGACCTGAGTTCAAAACCTGCCTCCTGGCTATGAGACCCTGGGCGAATGATTTCACCTCTGTCTGCCTCAGTTTCCTCATCAGTAATTAAGGGGATGACAGTAACCTCTATCTCCCAAGGTTATTGTGAAGATCGAATGAGATAATGCTTGTAAAGTGCTTTGTGAGTCTTATCTAGTGCTATATAATATAGCTAGCACCATTCATTTTTTACAAACCCCTTCCCCTTCCCCTCACCTCTCATCCAAAATCCACACAATGTCCCCAGGCACAGAGACCTCTCCACACTAACCTGGTTAGCCTTATGAGTAATAATAATAATAATTTGTATTTCTATAATATTTTGAGGTGTTATAAAGCACTTTTCTTTATTCATAACAACCCCATAAGAAAGGTAACATAATATAATTAATATTGCTGCCATTTTCAACATGGAAAATGTTCTAATCAAGTGTCCTGATCCCAATTCCAGCCTTCTTTCCACTAGACTGTGTTGACTGACTAAGAGAAGAGACAGGAAATGTATTTGGACTTGAAGGAAGGGAGAAATTAGGGACTTGCCTGTAGTTACACAACTAGGAAGAATCAGAACTCAAACTCAGGATTTGGGGCTCTATTTCCAGTGTACTTTCTACCACAAGAGCATTGTTATAAGAAATGAGGGTTTTCTACATCATAAAATGATTCATAGAATAGATCTGAGTTCAAATTCTAGCCCTGCTACAGGACTTAGAAATGAAGTCTACAAAAAAGACATCCAATTCTCATTTTGATCTTTAGAAGCTGGACATTTTTTAGGTTCTCGAGTTTGTTATGGACAGTTAGAAGGTACAGTGGTTAGTGCACCAGGCCTGGAGTCAGGAAACATGAGTTCAAATCCAGCCTCAGCCACTTACTAGCTGTGTGACCCTGGGCAAGTCACTTAATCCTGTTAGTCTGAGTTTCCTCATCTGTCCAAAAAGCTTGGGAAGGAATTGATGAACCACTCCAGTATCTTAGAAAACCTCATGTGGTGTCATGAAGAGTCAGACACGACAGAAACAACTGAAGAGCAATAGTCTCTTCATATTATGTCTCATTTTAAAAGGCCAAACTCATCCTTCTAAAAATACAGATGACTCAGTTTCAGTGGCATAAAATACTTCCACGACTCTCCTACCATTTGCTGTCTGAAATTTTACCATCAGAGACCCAGTCTTTGGGCATTTTGAGCCCTTTTCTAATTAACTCAAACTAGTTAGGTCCCTTGACCCAGAGACAGACGGGGAACTTACAGGTAAAGAGTCAGCATCAGCAAACTGGCTACCAGATGATGAATTTTTCCCCTGAGCATTTTGTGAAAACTGCCTACTTGGGCAGGCACAGACCAATGCCATCTAAGTTGGCTCTGGGAATACTCTTTGTTCCTCTGTCACTTCAGGCATGTCCTACTTGGGGTTTTCTTGGCAAAGATAATGGAGACGTTTGCCATTTCCTTCTCCAGCCCATTTGACAGATGAGAAAACTGAGGCCAACAGGATTAAGTGACTTGCCCAGGGTCATATAGCTATTAAATATCTGGGGCCAATTTTGAATGGAGGAAGATGACTCTTCCTGACTCAGAGCCTAGAACTCTATCCACTGTGCCACGTGGCCCACAAGGGATGAAATCATGAATCCTGACAATATTGAAGGGATGTTTCCTGTGTAAGTCACAGCTCCTCAGCTGCTTCGGTGCTCCCGGAGGGCGGAGACTATGTGTTTTGTATCCCCTTTGCGTCTTGACATTGGCCTAATACAGACCTAGAGAGTCATGCTTGAAAAGTCATTGATGAATGAATGAACACTTGAGCTTCCTTTAGATGGGGTGGACAATCTTACCAACACATACCCACGATGCCAAGTCATTGAGCAGATTGTTCGGAATTTAAGTCACTGGTGCTCTCTTCATTTAAATGTCAATGGCGTAAATGGACTTTCAGGCACCTGGGTACATGACCCACTGTCCAGGGGGAATGTATGAACCAGACCAGAATCCTTTTTATAATGTTTTGTTGACACTTCTTGCCCCTCCCCCATTGCTGTCACATGTTCCCCTATTAAACTAGGTGGTTTGATGGTAAAGTTTAAAAAACACTGATTTGGAGTCTGAAGGTCTGGATTCAAATCCAGATTGAGTCACTACTTGTGTTATCTTGGATACGTCACTTCAACCCATCGGTTGAAGGAAGGGTGAGCAAGAGGACTTCTATGAACTCTTCTGGCTCTAAAGCTGGCCAGTTAGGTGGCACAGTCGGTAGAGTACCTGGTCTGGAGTCAGGAAGGTCTAAGTTCAAGTCTGGCCTCAGACCCTAGCTCTGTGACTCTGGACCAGGCACTTAATCCTGGTTGCCTCAGTTTCCTGATCTTCCAAATGAGCTGAAGGAAGAAAAGGCAAATCACTCCCGTCATTTTTAACCAAGAAAATCCTAAATGGGGTCACAAAGAGTGGGATATGGCTTAAAAGAAGTAAACAATGAGCTTTAAAGCTCGGAATTTATAATCCTTCCCTTATAACAAAGGAAAATAGTCAGACAAAACACCACCCTAAAGATCTCTGGGCTAGGACCAGAGGAGTCTTTCCAACACGTGCCCTCTCTTCCCACCAACTTCTTACTCTTTCGTTTTTTCATCATTCCTTGCCATTCCTTGCCTGGGTTCATACGCAGAGCAGAATCTCGTAGTAACGGAAAACAGCTGTTTTCTGAAGGGAGCAGAAAACAAAGGCTGCACCATTTCATGCTGAAATATCACCTGATCCCTGTGGCCATGTCCCTGACAGATGAACCATGCTAAGTACAGACACAGATTTGCGCTTCAGTCATGCCTTAAAAGGCCACTCTCTGCTCCCCTGGCCCTCCTCCCTCCCAGGCTTGTAATGAGCAGCTTCGCCCAACCCGTATTAATAGAAGTATTTTCAGACGTTCACTAAGATTTTGTGCTTTTTAAAGTTTCCAGCCCCACTTGGCTTCGCAGGCAGCGACTTCCCCGAAACACTGGAAACACAAACATGGCCCTCCAAGAGACAAAGTCAGACAGATGAGAAACAGGGCTGCCTGAGCTTAGCAAGAGGCAGCCGACCGACCTCCCAGCCCTGGGGATGGCTGGCCTGATGGCCAGATTCTTTCCATCCTAATTATAATGGCTGATAAAATATTTTCAGGAACCAAATGAGGGAATGTGCTTCACTCCGTTAGCAGGACGCAGCAAAGGATCTGAGGGGCTGGAGCTGAAAGGACACTATCTGAAGGAGAAGTTAGCCTAGGCTGGCTATCTTTTCAGTTTCAAACTAGGGCTGAACTTAGTACAAGCTCATTGAACCATAGATATGGGCAGGGGCGTGGATCTTCTTAGTGGCATGTGGCGAAAGGAAGCTGTCTAAAATTAAAATCAAGCGATCACATGGGTTTTATATACATTTATCTGCTATTATGTGGGGGAGCTGGGTGGTGCAATGGGGGTCTCCAATTTGGGAGGTCTCCATGGTCCTTGACCAGCTCTAAATCCATCATCCTCTGACTAAGGAGAAGGAGGTTTCATGGTGGTCACAGCAGCAATAGAGATTAAACTCAAGCAAGGAAAGGTATAAGGGTTGGTGGGGATAGTAGGAACTGGGAAAGAGACCCAGGAAGCCTTGTGGAGGTTCAAAGAGTCCTTAACTTCCAGACCTGGATAGAGACCCCTACTGACATTTGAAAGTTAGCTGTGTGGCACTCTTAATCTTTGTTCTTGGAAAGGTAAGCTCATGGGATCGATTTAGTCGAGCTACCAACTGAACGTAAACACAGAGAAAGACAAAGCCCCACCACAAAACTCAGAGTAATACTTGTAGTCATTTTAGAAGTTTGAACAAAATTCCTAAATTCCTGGGGATTCTTTTTGGCATCGTTGTTTATTTCATTATTCAATATTTTAAAAAGATAAAATCATGTTCTTCATTTAAGCAAGTCTTGTCCTTTCTTCTGAGACATCTCTAGAGCCATCT
This sequence comes from Monodelphis domestica, assembly GCF_027887165.1. Taxonomy (NCBI): domain Eukaryota; kingdom Metazoa; phylum Chordata; class Mammalia; order Didelphimorphia; family Didelphidae; genus Monodelphis; species Monodelphis domestica. Next base: position 90,036,069 of record NC_077230.1, on the reverse strand, counting down.
CCTCCTTTTTTCCTATTGCTCTCGCCCCTATTCCAAAGCAAAGGAGTTACCTTTGACTCTCTCCATTACCTTATCCTATGAGACCAATCAGCCATGGCTTTATTTTTCCTTTATAATAGTTCTTCTCTCTATCCATTCGTGCTCCATTGCCCTAGTCTGGGTCCTTAGGATCTCAAACCTGGGCAACTACAACAACTTCTTAGCTGATCCCCCAGTCTTCATGGCCTCCATATTCCAATCAAACCGAGCTCAGTGGATTGAGAGCCAAGCCTAGAGGTGGGAGGTCCTAGGTTCGAATCCGGCTTCAGCCACTTCCCAGCTGTGTGAACCTGGGCAAGTCACTTGACCCCCATTGCCTAGCCCTTACCACTCTTCTGCCTTGGAGCCAATACACAGTATATATATATACATATATATACATATACATATACATATACACATATATACATATACATATATATAATATACAGTATATATATAAGGGTTTAAAAAAAAGAAATAACTTGACTGGCATCGATTATTTCCCTAAAGATGCGCCACCTCAAGCAGCTGTTTCAATAGGTGGTGCTCTTGTGCCATGTCTGAGTTATGAGAAAACTTTATTTCTATAGGCATCCATAGGAGGAAGAACAATGCACCTATCTCCTAGAATAATCATTCATTCATTCATTCATTCATTCATTCATTCATTCACTCATTCAATAAATATCTCACATATCTACTGTGTTGCAAAGCCATGAGCACTGTAAGAGATATCAAGGTGCGAAAGACATGGCCCCTGCCCACCAGTACCCTCCAGTCTTAATCTTATAGATAGTATCCATTTATTTCATTTTCAGGGTTTACAATATGCACTGTTCTAAGCACTGTGGAGTGACAATATTTAGATAAAATTTTGTCTCTATCTTTATGGAACATAGAGTCCCAGCAATGGAATAATCACCAAATATAGATGACCATTATATGGCAGACTGGAAAGAACAAGACAAAGTGCTATATGAGGTCTAAAGATGGAAAGAGTAGCAATCATAGTTACACAGAGAGCTGGTAGAGAGGGATCCCTTGGGCACCAACATGAGTCAGACTCAGGACCTCCATGTCTGGTCCCTATTAAGCTGTATGACCCTGAACAAGTCATTTTACTCCACTGAGCTTCAATGGACTATTCTATAAAATGGGGACAATAATACTTAGACAACCTGCCTTGAGGGATCACTTAGAGGAAATTATTTTTTAAATTTTAAAGCTATAGAAACATGAATCATATTATTTCCACCCAAGACATCAGAGAAGTTGTGTTGAGAGCAGAGCAGAGGAGAGGGGTTAGAATTCAGGAAAGGCTTCAGAGAAGAGGTGACATTTGTATTAGCAAAGCAGTGCACAAATGAGAGCTATGACTATTATCTTAGAAGAGATGGTATGATTAATTAATCAAGAACAAGGGGAAAGGTCCAAAATGGTAAGTCTACGGAAGCAGCATAATAATATAGAGGAAAGGGGGCAGGATTTCGAGTCAAATGACCTAGATTTGAATTCTAGCTCTGCCATTATGATCTTGGGCAAGTCTCAATTCTCTAAGCCTCAGTTACCTCATCTGTAAAATAAAAAAGGGTTGCAATGCAGTTGGGGGTAGTTTGGCTGTTCAGTGATTGAGGTGAAGAATATCAAAGGAATTAAAAGAAAACAATGCAAAGGAAGATGACCTAGCAGTACCCGATTATAAACAGTATTATAAAACAATAATTATCAAAACTATCTGGTGGGAGCATCTGGATGGCTCATTGGATAGAGGAAGGCCCTGGATTCAAATCTGACCTCTGATACTTCTTAGCTGTGTGACTTTGGGCAAGTCACTTAATCCCAATTTCAGAGCCCTTACTGCTCTTCTCTACCTTACAACTGATAGTAATTCTAAGGCAGAATTTTTTTTTTAAGTAAGGCTTTTTAAAAAAAAGTAATTTACTCAAAAGAATGTCTTCTATGGGTATAAGACTGAGGCTGAGAATATAAAGATAAAAAAATGATCTGATACTCTAAAGGGGGGTACATACAAATAAGTGTGATACGTACAAAAATAAGTAAGATTTAAGGTAGCAAGTGTTAAGGGTAAAAGATACATTCAGATAGTGTGCTGGAAGAAATTGGAGGGGGGATCACTGCTTTCAGCTGGGGGAATCAAAGACAATTTAGTGGGAAAAGTGGCTAGACCTTGAGCCAGGCCTTGAAAGAAGGGAGTATAGAGGAAATTCATTCTAGGCATAGGATGCTGTGTAAATACATGCCCTCAGGACAGGACGGGATGATAAGATCTAGGAACATGGTGTTTGGCTGAAGTTTGTGTCAAGGGGAGTTGAGTAAAATCAGGCCACTCAGATTGGAACTTGATTTTGGAAGGCCTTAAATACCAGATTAAGGAGTTTATATTAAATCCTATAAACAATAGGAAACCATGAAAAGTGCTTAGGCAGGTAATTTTGGCAGCACTGTGAAGCATAGATGGTAGAGAGCAGAAAGACATGCTGTTGTTGTTTGTCCTTTGTTTTCCAAGAAAACCAGTGACATGATGGGGTGATGTCCTGACTTGGGCATGAATTGGATTTGAGTGAGGCAGCGGTACAAAGGCATCCCCCTCACACTCTCTTCCAGTCCTCCAAGGGCAGTGGCAAGACAAAAGTCGGGATGACTGGCGATAGCTTGGGAAGCAGTGGATGCCCTTGGCATCTTCCATGTGTGACCAAGCTTCAACCACTCCATGGCACCTACTTCCTCTGCCTCCATAGCTGTCAGACCACATTGCTCTCCTCCAGCCATGCGACCAGGGGTAGACACCCCTACTGAATCCCTAACTCACTGGCAGGTTGGAGGTGTCTCAGTTACTCTCAGCTTGGTTCAGTCCCTCTACCAAGATGAGTTTACTGCAGTGTAGCCAATGGGCATGCTACAGCTCCTAGGAGTCACAGATAAGAGCTGGTGACAAATGGACACACAAGGTGGAAGAGAAGACCTGGAAAGGGCTAGGAAAGCCCTCACACCAGAGATTCTAGTCCTCCCTGAACATCCTTCCACCCCAGTGAGACTAGTTAGGAGGCTAAAGCCCAAGAGAGAAGTGACACAGAATAAGATTAGAGAAAATCTAAAGCTGGAAAAGAACTCAGAGGCCATGTAGACCAACTGCCTCATTTTACAGTTGAGAAAACAGAAGCTCTGGCTTCTGGGATTACACCAGGAGCAAATGTCAGAAGGTAGATTTGAATCTAAGTTTTCTTTGTCCAGAATTTGTACTTTTATCAGTGTCCCATTCCCTGATGTAACTTGAGCTATGGTGGTGGCTGGGTGAGTATAGAAGAGGGGATTTATAGGAGACAGAACACTAAGATAAAAATCAATAAGACTTGTTAGTAGACTGAATATGAAAGTTAGAGAGAAAGAAGAGTCAAAGATGACTCTAGGGAGGAAGGAAGTAACATCAAAAGAAAAAGAAAATGTTTATGGTTCAGTTTTGGACAAACTGAGTTTGAGGTGTCAGTGGGACATCCAGGTAGGGATCTTGGGGCTCAAGAAGAGAAAGTTTGGGGAGTTATCTGCCTAGAGGTGATCCTTGAAGCCAACAGAATGGATAAGATGGCTAAGGAGAGGGAATAAAAAAGAAGGTTGAGGACACAACTTTGGGTAACAACCACCTATGGGATGGGAAGCAAAAATGAAACAAAGGAGATCCTAAGGTCACAGGTCACAGAATTTGCCTGTCCTACCTTGTGAGGAGAAGAAGAGAAGGTTGTTTATGGTTTAAAAACAAAACAAAATGAAACAAAACAAAGCTCAGACCAGCATCTCCAGGGTAAGAAATGCCACCGCTTTCCTCACTTCCCTGTTGTAAGACACTCAGGAAATTTTTTCACTTGTCTCACCTAAATTGTTACTGGGAAGTTTGATCTGGAGAGCTCCATGAGAGCTCTGGGGACTGGATCTTCTCCAGAGATGAACTCAAGCAGAACTGTAAGTATAGCAGAGGAGGCATCTAGGCATTTAGTGGTACAGTGAGTAGAGCACTGGGCTTCAAGTCAAGAAGGCTCATCTTTATGCATTTAAATCCAGCCTCAGATGGAATTAGCTAGCTGTGTGATCCTGGGCAAGTCACTTAATTCTAATGAACTCAGTTTCCTCATCTATAAAATGAAGGAAATGGTAAACCTATATCTTAGCCAAGGGACATTCCAAAATAGGGTCAAGAAGAGTCAGACACGAATAAAAATAATTGAATGAAGAACAGAAGAAGGGTGAGATGGGATCAATAAGAGGACAGGAGTTGCCGTAATACAGACCTTGGTTGAAATCCTGCCTTGCTATCTATGTAACACTGCATAAGGGCAAGAAGGGCTCTTAAAGATCATTGATTACAACTCCCTCATTCCACAGATGCAGAAAGTGAGGCCCAAGGAGATTAAACGTCTTGCATTGGGTTCTACAGTTAATGACTAGAAGAATTGGGATTTGCCCTTCATCTCTAAAATGTGGATAATAGATCGCACCTATAATATATATATGTACATATACATATATATGTACATATATATATATATCAGAGAAGGGAAAGGGATGAAGGTAGGGGGAGTAGAAAAAAAAGGAGAGAATCAAGAACTCAAAACTTTAAAAAAAGAATTTAAAAAATTGTTTTTAATTCCAAAGAGATTTTTGAAATGGGAAAGGTTCTTTTATACAAAAATATTTATAGCTGCACTTTTTGTGGTGGCAAAAAAAAATTGGAAAATGAGGGGGTGTCCCTCAATTGCAGAATGGCTGAACAAATTGTGGTATGTGATGGTGATGGAAATCTGTTGTGCTATAAGGAATGATGAACGACTTGATTTCTATGAAAACTGGAAAGACCTCCATGAACTGATGCAGAGTGAAATAAGCAGAACCAGGAGAACATTGTACACAGTAACTGAAACATTGTGGGATGATCATATATAACTGACTTTGCCACTAAAAGCAATCCAATGATCCAGGAGAATTGAGGGACGTAGGAGAAAGAATGCCATCCACAGATCGAAAAAGAACTGCACGAGGAGAAATCTAGAAGAAAACATGATTTGTAAGTTGTTTATATGGGTATAGGATTGGGGGTTTTGGTTTTAAAAGATTACTCTATTGCAAAAATGTGGAAACCCAGTGGAATTTCTTGACAATTCTGGTAGAGGGGAGGGAAGAAGGGAGAGAGACAACAAGAATCATGGAACTATTAGAAAAAATAAAAAATAAAAAGGTTTTTAGAAATTTTTTTTACAGGTAATTGAGGAAAAAAATAAACTTCTTTAAAATAAAGGCAATAAAGCCTAGGCACGTGAGGCTCCACTAAACACAAATAAAATACCTCACAATGTTAGGGTAAGGCCCAAATGAGATAATGTATGTAAAGGGCTTTGCAAATCTTCAATCCCTCTATAAATATCATTCACATGGAGCCCTACCACAGAAACCAACAATCTAAACAATCCAAACCACTCACAAATACTGTTTTCTTTCTCTGGGCCCCCGCCCCCTCCTCCCCACCCCAGCCTGTACTGGAGAGCCCAGACACCTGCGATCCCCATGGGTCCTTCCTGTCCAGGCTTCCCTTCCTGCGGCCCGAGGGCTTCAGAGCTCAAGCCCACTGGAAAGGAGCAGCGTTGAAAAAGGAAAAGAGCAAATGGGGGGTGACCCAATCTCTCTCTCACACTCCCAGCGGAACATTCTGGCCTGGATTATTTTTGGGATCTAACGCTGCTCATGTTCACAGGGAGGAAGTGAGGTAAAAGTTGAGGTCCCAGCACCCACCGGAGAGCTGGAAATAGGGCAGGACAGGGCGTTCTGGCCTGGGAGGGGCCTGGCACACAAGGGCTTCCGAGGGACTGAACCACATCAATGGGAGGCTGGAGGGTGGGGTGGCAGCTCCCGGGACGGGGAGGGAGGAGGAAGGGCAGGCCAGGAGCCTCTCTCTAAAAAAGCAGGAAATTACTAACTGCTAGGCCAAGGCCTTGCCCCCTCGGCCCTGAAGGCCACCAGCCTTGGGTGGCTCCGTTCCAGCACTAAAGGAGCAACCCAGCTGAGCAAAGCCCCTTCTTAGAAGGCCTTTCCAAGGTTTATCTTTCTGGACCACAGAAGTTCAGGTTTCACATCAAGGGACTCCCCCACTTTGTGCCCCCCCAATCTCTCTGCCTCCAGAAGGGGTGATCCTCCCCCACAAAGGCAAAGGCAAGAAGGCCCCAGCCCTTCCTGGGCTCCCCCAGCTCCTTACACAACCGCCACCCCCACTTCTCTGTCTCGGGAAGAGCTGTGCCCTCCCACCCCCAAAGGCAAAGCCAAGGAGGCCCCAGCCCTTCCGGGACTCCCCCAGCCTCATTAACAAAGCACTTCAGTTTGACAAATGGCTTTAAGATCTTGTTTGTTGCTGACTCCTCACAGAGATCAGGGGAAGGGGAGGGGCTGAGACCCCCATTTCAGGAACCCTTCCTAGGCGGACTGCACAGGCCTGGGGACACCTCCAGCCAAGATGGAGCTCCGGGAGGGTAAGGGGTCCCAGGCCTAAGGGCAGGGGAAGCAGGCTGCATTTGTGGGGCCAGAGAGGGAAGGGGCAGCAGCTGTTTGGTGTCTGGGTATCCAGGAGCAACCTCGAAACTGCTGATGGGGAAAACAAGACACAAATGAATAATAATAAAATTAGAATTATATATTATGATAATAAAGGCTCAGAGAGGGGAGATGGAGCATGGAACCCTGCAGCCTGCACTGCGGAGGTAATACTCCATGAATATCCGCTGATAGAGATGCTCTCTGGGAAACTTGACTCATTTCCCTATCACAGGGCTGGACCTATAAATGAGAAAAGGGTGCTGGGGGTGGGGGGCACAGACAGACTGATGGGGTCAGAAAAGTCTGCTGGAACGAGGAAGGTGTTCCTGTTCCTAGAAATTTAGTTTTGTTTGTTTGTGTGAACGTTATTTATTTTTATCCATATCGTGCATTTTATATCCCCTTCACTTCCCCAAACTGTGTACATTTCTCCTTCCCCCTCCCAAATCACTATTCTTTACAACAAAGAATGAAAAAGAAAAAGAAAAATATCAGAAAAATATCAGAAAAAAGTCAAATCTGATGTTTTATAGACATGGAATCCTTTGCAAAGAAGGGAGGGGGTAAATTTTCCTATCTTGTTTTGAGGGTCTAGTTCTTGATCTTTATCCCCTTCATCGTTTGTTCATGTATTCATTTATAAAACAACTATTGAACACTTACTCCTAGCAGAGTTTATGTTTTGGGGTGTCCAGACAAGGGGAAAGAATTAAACAAGCCTGCGGATGTTTTGGCAGTTAGGGGATGCAGTGAGTGGTCAGGAAGACTCATCTTCCTCGGTTCAAATGTGACTTCAGATATTTCTTAGCTTTGTGATTCTAGCTAAGTCATTTTACTCTGTTTGCCTCAGTTTTCTCATCTACAAAATGAACTGGAGAGGGAAATGGCAAACCACTCCAAGGAAACCTCAAATGGAGTCCTAAAGAGTCAGACTCATCAGAACAACACTAACAAAACTAACATTTAAGGCACTAGGCTAGCCAACAGGGATATAAAGATAAAGTAATATCTGAGTCCCTGTCCTCAAGGAACTTACAGACTACTGGGAAACAAAGATGAATAAGACAAAGTCCTTGCCCTCAAGGAGTTTCATGATAAGAAAGAACAATGGCAAATACACAAGTATTATAATTCTTACAAGGAAGGATGTAATAGACACCATAAAAAATACAAAATCCTATGGGCATTCAGATAATCAAAAGATTTAGATCTGTAAGGGTCCTTAGTAATCATAGTATCATTGATTTAGCCCCCTAATGGACCTTAGCGGCCATCTGGTATAACTCATTCATTTTATAGATAAGGAAACTGAGTCACAGAGAAATTAAATAACACGATCAGGGTCACAAAACTTAGGTCTCCTTAACTCTAAGTCTTATACCCAATCAAGTCCAATTCTTTCATTTTAGAAATGAAAAAAATTAAGCCTGGAGAGAACAAATTATTTGGCCAAGGCTAGTAAATCTAAGAGTGGGATTTATTCAGGGCCTTTAACTTCAAGTCAAGTAATTTGTACTATATATACCACATCTCATTCCACTGAAAAGATCAGCAAAGTCAACAGGTCTCCAGGCCACAGAATCAAAAGCTGATGCCATTCCAAATCTAAAAAGGACTTGTATATCTGTTTTGATAAGGAGAAACCGGGAATTTCCTAAGTTATGATCTTCCCATCTCATGGTTTGGCGATGATTTATTCATAAGCACTCCTATATTTCCCCCTAGAGTAGAGTGAGACCTGATGTCCTTTGGACTTTCTTCTCCCCTTCCCCCACATATCTCTACAGTAATCTCTAACTCTTAACAAAGATCAATCCTTAATTTTCTTCCATTAAGGATAAATGATCATTACTTTGAAACAGTTCATTAAAAGGGCTGCATTGATGAAGCGCTGCCTGGTCTCAGTGGATTATAACATGACCAAAGAGTAATAGAGAATCACTGATGAAATAGGTTTGGATTGCTAATAGAAGTTTCCTACCATTTTACATGATCACCTGAGGAAAGGCAGGCTATGATCCTGGGAAGGGGAAGCCTCAATCAGGACTCCTCTATTGAAGAATGACTAAGAAAACAAACACCATTACAGAACCACAGAAGACGAGGGCTAGAGGGGACCTCAGAGATTCTGACTTGTGGTCAGCACTCGGCAGGCAGAGAAGGAAAAGAGAATGAGGACTCTGGCTTGAAATGACAATTGGGACCCTTTCCAGCAACTACAAACATGTGACTCCATTGGTTGGCTTTGTCTATTTCACTCAAAGAGGATCAAAATGATGTCATTGTGTTGAGGTCAATATACAGCATGTCCAGTTGTAGCTGATCAGACCAATAGGAGCTCAGAAGGCTCTACCACAGGACAGGTACAAATAGCTCCTCTGGGCATTCGGGATGGACATGAAACACTGCAGAAGCAAGACAGAAAACCCCTACCTTCCTCCAGGTGAAACACCTCCATTTTGAACACTGTGGAGCATATCAAAGTCTCATAGACCAGGAATATTGCAAAGGACCTTAGAGATCACAAACATTTTATAAATGAGCCCCAGGCATCCCACAGGTGTAAAGCGCCTCACTCAAAATGGTATAGCAAAATGACAAAAGGGCCACTCAAAGCTAGATTTCGACCTAGCTCTCATTTCACTATGCCAATAATTCATGCTGCAATGGTATAGCATAATTTACAAAGCAAATATCTCATGACAATCTTGTAAAAGTTTATATTTATAAATAAGGAAACTGAAAGATAGAGGAATTGAGTGACTGCCTTTGGACCAACAACTAACAAGGCAAAGACTTGAACTTGGGTCTTCTGACTCTAAGTTCATTTGACTTTCTCCACTCCCTCTCCCCTTATAACAGCATCCAATTACACCAAGGATATGGCATGAATGGATATCTTCTTTTATTGGATAATGAATTAGAGGAAATGAATGTATATTGGAACATAAAAAATTTAGGCTGTCAAGGAAGAACTTCCTGAAAGCAAGATTTGTTTAAAAAGGGGGGGGGGTTAGATGAGTCAGGAGGAGGTTCGGTCTTCTTTCCAGAGTTTTAAGTACTTGAGATTTTCTTATCTGTTTGGGAGAACTTGAGCATGCTAAGGAAGCAGGGAATTAGAGCAGAAGACTATTTGAGATCATTTTCAAGCTTTGGGACAATGATTCCAAACTCAAAAACTTATCTGGAGGAACATAGTAAGAAAAAGAGCTCATTCCTCTTTTGGACAGCTTTGCTTCTAGGCAACTTCTACCCACTGTTCCTGGCTTTTCCCCTGGGGTCAAGAGGAACATGTCCAATTCTTCTGTGTGACAAAAAAGTATTCAGTCAACTGAGAAAATTAATTGTTCTTACTATTATACTACTACTATTATGCCTCCTTCTCCAAAAGGCATTAGAATTTGGATAGCCAGTCTCAAAGCTGGGTGCCCAAAGTTATAGAATTAGAGATTTAGAGCTAGAATGGACTCTCTCAATCAGCTAGGATAACCTCCTTCCTGGACAGAAGACCAGGGAAATAAACACAAGTGGAGGAATTGACAGTTTTAATATTATAAATTTATAGCTAGAATGAACATTAAAGGCCATTATCCTACCCCTTTATATTACAGATAACAAAACTGAGTCTGGGGAAGACAGAGACTTACCTAATGTTCAGAAGGAGGTAGCAACAGAGATGGTATTTGAACCCACAACTGTTGACCCTACATCTAATATTCTAGATGATATGGTGGATAGACCACTGGGACTGGAGTCTGGACACTGGAATTCAAATTTGGCCTCAGATACTTAATAGCTGTATGACCTGGACAAGTCACTTAACCCCGATTCCCTCAATTTCTCATCTGTCAAATGAGCTGGAGAAGAAAATGGCAAAATACTCCAGTGTCTTTGCCAAGAAGCCCCCAAATGGAATCACGAAGAGTTGGACATGACTGAAACAACTGAACGACAATATGACTTTGCCTCTTAAGTCACATTTTACATGAGCCAAGAATGAACCCCAAACCTCTCATGTGACAGGTAAGATGTCCCCCAAAGAACTGCCCATCCATCTGTGTAAAGTATAACTGTAGGGTTTGCTTACTTTGGGGTTATTGTGGGAGTCAGTGAGTGCTGTGATCCACAGGCAGTTATCTGCTATAATACTAATGATCGCCTCTTAGGACTGCCCCAGAAGGGAGGTCCCATGTGGTTTGAGAGCAGAGAGAGCACAGAGCTTGGGCTCAGAAGACCTGGGTTTGAGTTCTAATTCTGTGTCTGATATGACCTTGAATAAGTCACTTCATCTCAAAGAGCTTTAGGCTTCTCATGTGTAAAATATGTGAGTTGAGCTAGATGGTCTTTAAATCATCTGTTAGAGCTCCTCTATGGTGACTTAGGGATTCCTGCATTAGGGAGAAAGTGAGGAATAGATGCTCCCGACAGTGCCTTCAGTCAATCCATTGGTCAACGGACAAGCATTCATGAAGCACCCACTAGGTACCAGATATTATTCTGGATGCTGGAGACACAAAGAGCTCAACCCTTCAGAGAATTCACCTGCTGTTGGTCCACATTTGAACCTTGTAATGCTTAGATATTCTGGTAATAAAATGGGAGCCCAGGATCTATTTATCTCTGTCTGCTAGGAAACATTGGCAGAGGGAGGGGAGTCCTTCCTGCTATAGTGCATGTCCATTACAGCTTCCCAAGGCACGTCTCTGATGACTCTACTTAATGACCTCTAATAAAATTAATGGGCTCCTAATGGAAAAAAGGATCATCCCTTTCCTTCAGTAATGGGGTTTGATTGCAGGCTGGACACCTACATCCAGGGTGCTCCAGGAGAGCTGCAAAGAATTCAGCATACACTGAGCCTGCAAAGAGACGGAACCCAAAAGAGGGTCCAGGCTGATAAAGAGAGCCTCTGCCAAGTGCTCCTGTTAACAGTTAGAAACCAGACAGTTTTGCACAGACTTTTCCCTTACTTCTCATCTCTCCTTACCTTCTGCTTACAGATTTCTGAACTTCCTTTGAGATTTGATCCAATGCCACACATTCCAAGGGTCCTAAACTAGAGGGTTTTGAGTGGAAGGGCTGGTTTTTCCCAATTTGATGCACTATACATTTTAATTTTCATCTCCAAGTTTTCTGAGCCTGTGTTAGAATCAACTCAATTATCCAGCCTTCTGTGCCTTTTTCTAATTCCTACCTCCATGCCTTTGTCCATGTTATACTCCATTTCCTCTTCAGTTTCTCTATTCAAATCCAGATTTATTCATTTATTCAGCAAGTATTTTTAAAAAATCCTTACTGGTTCTCTTAGAACCAATTGGTTCTATGACAGAACAGTAAGGACTAGGCAATGGAGGTTAAGTGACTTGCCCACGTCACATAATTAGGAATTCTCTGAGGCCAGATTTTTTTTAATTAAATTTTATTTTTCTCCAATTACATATAAAAACAACTTCCAACATTTTTCAAAGAATTTAGTCTTAAGATCTCTTCCTCCCTTCTTCCCACCCTCATCCCACCCCACTTGAGACAGTAAGCAATCTCATATAGATTTTATATGTATAATCATGTAAAACATTTTTTCATATCTGAGGTCAGATTTGAATCTAGGACTTCCTGTCTCTGGGCCTGGCTCTTCTGAGCCACCTAGCTTCTCCTAAGCATTTTCAATAGAAAAGGAGCTAGGTAGTATAGTGGACAAAACAGAAAACTAAGTTCAGGAAGACCTGAGTTTGAGTTCAGCCTCAGAAACTTATCTATTAGCTATGAAACTGGGTAAGTCACTCAAGTTCCCTGTGACTCAATTTCATCATCTGTAAAATTGGAACAATAATAATATCTTCCTCCCAGGATTGTTGTGAGGCTCAAACGAAATATAACATGGAAAATGCTTTTTCAAGTTTTAGATAAGTGTTAAGGACAACAAAAGTGAAAAACTAAGCAGTCTCTGTCAAGAAGTCTACTTTTAGTTGGGAAAAACATGAACTCAGAAAAATAAATTCAAAGTAATTTGGTGATAGCAGAGGACACTTCTAACTATAGAAATCAGGATAAGGCTCCTGGAGTATGTGGCATTTGGATCAAATTTCAAAAGAAGCCAAGCATTCTAGGAAGCAGAAGTCAAAGAGAAGTGAGAAGAGGTGAGGAAGGATGAGGAGAGGCGAGGAAGGATGAGGAGAGGCAAGGAGAAAGTCTAGGCAGAAGCAAAGAGAGAAAGTGGCACCTCCTCCTAATATGAGAACCAATAGAGGCAAAATCCTGTAACTCTTTCCCCCCCTTCCATTCCACTTCCTCTTTGCCTAATTTAAGGAACATGTAAGTTTCCAATCAAGGAGCATCTTCTCCATTACAAAGTGAAAGCTTCCTTCCTTTTCAATCTTGGCAATATAACTCAGGACCACTTATTATTATGGCTAGAACCCAGGGAGGAGCAATCAGTTCTCATGTTCCCATTCTCAGTAGTGAGAAGGTAATTCAGAATATCAATCACTGGGATATTGCCAGGGAGAACTGAGTGGGAAGGTAGAAGACTGTGGGTATATTTGGAAGGAGAATCTCTAGGATTATAGATTTTGATCCAGGAGGGACCTTGAAAGTCATAAATTCTAAACTCTTTATTTTCCTCATAAGGAAACTGAAATCAGAGAGATTAAATGAGGTAGATGAATGTAGGGTGTATTTGATCATCGAGTCAGAAGTAGAAGGGACCTTAAAGGCCCTTTTTAGCATATAAGGAAACAAAGACCCAGAAAGGTTAAATGATTTGTCCAGGGTCACAAAGTCAGTGTTTAAAGTAAGACTTGAACCCAGGTCTTCCTGACTATAAGTCCAGCACTCTATGTAATTACACTGGACTGTACTTCTAGCTAAATCATAGCGTGTACTGACAGGAGCAACATAACATAATACTGGGTAGCCTCAGAGAGTTGGGGATTTGAATGAAAAGGAAGCGATTTGGTGAAAGGATTTAAAACCAAGATAATAGTTTTTAGAAGAGAAAATCCTCAACTAATATATTACTTCCTTTAAAACCTCCCTAGAAGAGCATCTAGGTAGTTCAGTGGATCGACAGCCAGGCCTGGAGACAGGAGGTCCTGAGGTCAAATGTGACCTCAGATATTTCTTAGCTGTGTGACCTGGGTAAGTCACTTAACCTCCATTATCTAGCTCTTACCTCTCTTCTGCCTTAGAACCAATACATGGTATTGATTCTAAGATGGAGGTAAGGGTTTAAAAATAAAAGACATCTTCAGGGCTTGGTCAGACATGGAAGATACTAAGGTAATCCACTGCTTTCATGGCCATTGCCAGTCATTCTGATTTTTGTCTTGCCACTGGACTTTAATGATTCTGGAAGAGAAACTGAGGCTGAAGTCTTTGTTCAGCACTGCCTCACTTAAATCCAATTCATATCCAGGTCAGGACATCACCCTGTGGTGCCATTGGTCCTCCTCAAAAACCTCCACAAAACTTTCTGTAACTGACCCCATTGCATTCCCACGGCTACTCAGTTTTCCCTTAGTACTCTTTCCTAGCCCCACTCCCCAGTCATTATAGGATGCCTGGAAAAGGAAGAAGACCAAGAGTACACTGATAGCCTCAAGATGAGAGGGTCTCTGGAACACTGGGTATCTACTTACTCTATGGAGGATTGATAGGAGGACATGGACAAGAATCATCCAGGATGTCATGATCGTAGGATTTGGAGGTAGAAGAGGCTGTAGAAATCTGACTTAATCCCTTTGTATTTTAGGAGTATAAAGCCCAGAAAGGAAAAAAAGAATTATCTAAGGTCATACAGATAATAAACAGAAAATCTAGGATTTGGTTTCAGGACATCTGATCCCAAATCCATGCTCCTTTCACTCTATGAGCTATTGGACTTTTATTTGCATCCAGAAAGTGAGTATGAAAGCATCAAAAAAGTACCATTTACTAACATATAAAGACAAACAATTGATTCATACTTCTCTACCTGACAGAAGTCAATATCTACTCATGCATGGAATGTTTTGACCCTTAAACAAAACCAAATGCAGCAGGAAAAATGCATTTCTCAACAAATTTAGACATGCAGGCATACTACTACCATTGACATTACTATAAAATGTCTCCTGTGCCCTGCTCCACCACTGATTCCTTTCAGCCATGAATGGACACAGAGCAATAGTTAGTTCAAGTTCATTGATGAGATGAAGTGTTATTCATTTAACATTTGAGATTTAGTTCAGTTTTACATTTTACTCAGTAATGTATAACTATTATGAGCTATAAAATAGCATACTTTCCCTCATCTTCTTCACTCCTACAGTAATTTAAAATAAATTATTTCAACATTTTCAAAACTGCTGAAATTATTTTCTTTCTCTTTAAATTTTTTGCCCATTAGAATACTAGGAAACATTCTTAAATGAGGACAAAAAAGCACTGCCCTTAAATAGCAAGTTTACAGCAGTACTTCCTGAGCTCATTTGGCTACTTTTTAGTTTAAAATGTATTGACAGGGGCAGCCGGGTGACCCAGTGGATTGAGAATCAGACCTAGAGATGGGAAGTTCTAAGTTCAAATGTGGCTTCAGACACGTCCTAGCTGTGTGTCACTTAACCCCCATTGCCCAGCTCTTACCACTCTTCTGCCTTAGAATCAATACTGATTCTAAGATGGAAGGTAAGGGTTTTTTAAAAATGTATTTGACAGCATTTGTATAATCTATTTCAAATTGTTGCCTTCTCAAAGAGAAGGGGAGATGAGGGGAGAGAATTTGGAACTCAAAATTTTAAATGGATGTTAATTTTTTTCATTTATCTATAACTGAGAAAAAATTAAAATAAAACAGAAAGGCTTTTAAAAAGATCAAAAACTTCAAAAAATTAAAAATAAAACTACACATTTATAAAACCCACAAACACTAGGTAGGCTATGGTGTTGGGAGCATAAAATAAGTCTTCCCTTTCTCCTTCCTTGCTACCATGTTTAAAGGGGACTAGGAAATTTTTGGAGCAAAATGGAACATATTATGCTTATTTTTACATTTTAAAAACCACTATATATAGTAAAGAGTTTTACATATGCATAATTTCATGCATAATATTATAGAGGGAAAGTATTAACAACTAGATTTTTCGTCTCTACATCATATTCTCTTCCCATCACTACTTGACAAATGCTGGTTTATAAAATGGAGGAAAAGAAGGAAACCAGTATTTATTATGGTCTACTATGTGTCAAGCAGTATGCTAGGTACTTTACAAATCCTACCTAGAAAATGGTATCTTATACTTGAGTAAATGATAGCTCATATCTGATTATTTCTTTTGTGCATTTTCTTTCTTGAATTGTTCTAGGAGGGCAAAGATGACACCTAGAACAGAAGGCATTAAAACATCATGGTCTTAAAAGGAAAGAAAGAATGAATGGCCCCGAAGAAGAGAATGGAAGCCTTTGCCCATAACTATACTTAACTGGAGAGAAGCATAACTCCATAGTTTCACATAAGCTATTGGGAAAGGGGAATAACTACTAGTTCTGGGGACCTTCTATTTGACTACCATCTTGTTCTAGGTTTAGTGGGTGGGATTTGAGGTGTCACTTCTGGCATCAGTGAGGTAGAAGGTAGCAGTGCCAGGAAATAAAGTCAGGATTTAAAGCTCCAGTTCCAAGTCTGAATCTAGAGCTCTTCCTACTATGCTATAACTGGCCCACCCATTGTGTTGAAATGGAAACTGACCTGATCATGACTCTGAAGATTTGCCAAAGATGGGCCAGATACTCAGGCTGGAGACTACACCTGCTCGGCCTCCCCCCAGAAGACTGGGAAATGGCTGGAACAGCTGCTGCTCCCACCCACAGGTCATTTAATATTTATTTGTTTAGATACAGATTTGCACATTAAGCCCTCCCTTCCACTTTCAAGATAACTCTGAGCCTTATGTAGATATTTTGAATATTTTTTCAAGCTATTCAGAGGGAATTTTTCTTCTTCTTTTTCCTCACCCCCCCATCCTCATCACATTTTCTTGTAGATATTAGGTCAAGACCTGAGAATTCTTCACCAGCAACTATTATGAAATTCCCAAACTAGTCCTACTATTCACCTCTTCTCATTCCATACTTTCAGAGGGAGTGTAAAAGACATGGAGAGAAATAAGGAAAAGAGGGGAAAGGAGAAGGAGAGGGAGAAGAAAAAAGTGAAAAAGATAGTAAGAAAGATGGGGGAGGAGGGAGAGGAAAACAAAAAGAAAGAGGAGATGGAGGGAGGAAGGAAGGAAGGAAGGAAGGAAGGAAGGAAGGAAGGAAGGAAGGAAGGAAGGAAGGAAGGAAGGAAGGAAGGAAGGAAGGAAGGAAGGAAGAGAGGGAGGGAAGGAGGGAGGGAGGGAGGAAGAGAGGAAGGGAGGAAGGGAGGGAGGGAGGGAGGGAGGGAGGGAAGGAAGAAGGAAGGAAGGAAGGAAGGAAGGAAGGAAGGAAGGAAGGAAGGAAGGAAGGAAGGAAGGAAGGAAGGGAGGAAGGAAGGGAGGGAGGGAGGGAGGGAGGGAGGGAGGGAGGAAGAGAGGAAGGGAGGGAGGGAGGGAGGGAGGAAGGAAGGAAGGAAGGAAGGAAGGAAGGAAGGAAGGAAGGAAGGAAGGAAGGAAGGAAGGAAGGGAGGAAGGAAGGGAGGGAGGGAGGGAGGGAGGGAGGGAGGGAGGAAGAGAGGAAGGGAGGGAGGGAGGGAGGGAGGGAGGGAGGAAGGAAGGAAGGAAGGAAGGAAGGAAGGAAGGAAGGAAGGAAGGAAGGAAGGAAGGAAGGAAGGAAGGAAGGAAGGAAGGAAGGAAGGAAGGAAGGAAGGAAGGAAGGAAGGAAGGAAAAAGAAGAAATGGAAAAATATCCTAATTACATTAGAAACTAGGACTACCATCAGAGGACAATAGGGTATATTCCAGGAGATCTAATGCATAACTTGCACTTCGTGTTCTCTCTGAGTCCCAGGACCAATGCCCTAGACCAAAGGCCTAGAATCCTGAACATATGCCTTGATGATTCTTAGAAGGTAGCCTTCATGTTATTAATTGTTTAGAAGATGAGGTATCCTATGTTTCTGTACAGGCAAGTCATTGTGGTAGACTAGACTGTTAAATGCGTTGAGAGCAGGGATGCTGTCTTATCTAACCTCCTAATTCCTTTACCATCTCAGAATAATTGTACAATAGGCTTATAGTAGGGACTTGATAAATGAAGGATACAGAGTTCAGCACACTTTCTCTCTGTCTACACTGTCTCACTTGTCTCTCTGTCCATTCTCATTCTCAAACTGTTGGGAGTGTCGGTGACTTTAGCCAAGGAACTCTCCAGTTCTGTACAGGTAAAGCCTCCAGCTTCTTTTCCCTCTTCCTTCCCCCTTCAGCAGGACATGAACCTCTTGCCAAAACAATGGAGGTAATAAAGATAGGATATAGTAGTAAAAGAAATAGGCTCCTCTGATCCTTTCTAGAAATTGGCATATGGGCCAAATTCTTACTCAAACCAACTGGCTTGTAGTCTGTATCCATTACATGGCTACTAGGTGGTAAAGTGGATCAATCATTGGATTTGAAATCAGAATTTGGAAGATCTGTGTTCAAATCCAGCCTCGTATACTTACTAACTGTGTGGCCCCTAAAGAAGTCTTTTAACCTCTGTCTGCCTCAGTTTCCTCATCTGTAAACTAGGGAAAACAGTAGCTCCTACCTCCTAAGGTTGTTATAGGGATAAAATGAAATACTTTTTGTAAAGTATCTTTCAAACCTTAAAGAGCTAATTAAATGCTATTTTGCTATTAATATTATTATTATTACT
This sequence comes from Monodelphis domestica, assembly GCF_027887165.1. Lineage (NCBI taxonomy): Eukaryota > Metazoa > Chordata > Mammalia > Didelphimorphia > Didelphidae > Monodelphis > Monodelphis domestica. The sequence continues at coordinate 90,017,652 of NC_077230.1, read as the reverse complement.
ATTATTATTACATCATCACTTAGTAAGAGTATTAGAGTTTCTGTAGATTCAGATGCCCACATGGTATTTTATACTAGGAGGATCAGATAGTTCATTCTTCTTCTTTTAAAGATGAGTAAACTGAAACTAAGAGTTTCAATGTCTTGCTCCACATCGTACAGAGAGGCAATAGAGTGCAAAGAACCCTGGGTTTGAGCCTTGAATCTAATAACTTGCTAGTTAATGTGATTTTCTTCTTTTTTTAACCCTTACCTTCTGTCTTACTATCCATTATAAGACAGAAAAGCAACAAAGACTAGGTAAATAAGGTTAAGTGATGTGCCCAGGGTAATGCAGCTAGGAAGTGTTTAAATTCAAATTTGAACCCAGTTCCTCCCAACTCTAGGCTTGGCTCTATCCACTGAGCAACCTAGCTGCCCCTAGTTAATATGATCTTGAACAAGTTATTTAATTTAGACTAGCCTCATCTTCCTCATTGATACAAGCAGGATGAACTAGACTAGATGGCCTCTAAAGTCCTTGCCAGCTCTAGATCTGTGATAGTCCCAAGAAGAGCTATGATTTGAATCCAAGGCCTCTGACTCCAGCCAAGATCCTAGGGTTCTTCCCACTAAAACACATTGGCTCCCCCTTTTCAGATCAGTTCAAGAATACCTCCAAGATGGGAAGTCCTTGGGCAGACTGAATTTGAGGCTTAGATCCTTGCTAACCTCTACCTCCTCCAAGAGGTCAAACATTGCTCATCTGTGTCTATACATAGGGCAAATATCTGGATTAATAGATAGAGTGCTTGGCCTGCAGTCAGAAAGACTCATCTTCCTGAGTTCACTAGCTGTATGACCCTGGGCAAGTCATTTAACTCTGGTTGCCTCAGTTTCCTCATCTGTCAAATGACCTGGAGAAGGAAATGGCAACCCACTCCAGTATCTCTGCCAAGAAAACCCCAAATGGAGTCACAAAGAGTCAGACATGACTGGAAAAGACTGAACAACTAATGTATACCTACTCTATGACTCTCTAAGTGAGTATGACCCTGTCCTTGAGGAATGTGGGGCACAGGATGCTAAATTTCAACACCAAAGTATTTCAGGGTAGCTTTGGAGAGACAACACAACCTGGCCCAGGCCTTTAGAGCCTCCATCAACTTTCTCCATGATAAACCTGCTACCAAGGTTACTTTTTCCTTACCCAAAATCCATGGCTGAAGTCTTGTGTCCTGAACTGATCCAAATGCCTTCAAAGACCATGTCAATGGAACAAGATAGCCAGCAGGGATTTCCAAAGGTCTTACCAATGGCAGTCCCAAGGACAGACTATAAGCACTAGCCCCAGAACCAGCCTAAGGAAGCTCAGAGAATTTCATCACCAGTACTTTCCTAATGAGGAAGACCTATGCTTGTTTGTTTTTTAACCAGATCTGTGATTGCATCTGCAGAGGGAATTCCTAAATTTATCATTTTTAATTATTCTTTAAAAATCTTTTTTCAGATCCTGGAGTCAAGATGGCAGCATAGAAGCAGAAAAAGTTCAGACCCCTGAATACCCTTCCTTACAAGTTACAAACTAAATTCTCCTAGGGGACTGAAAATCAAACCTAACAACAAGACAGAGCCAAGGAACCCTCCTGCTGGACTCAATTCAAAAGGTACGTCCCCCAAAAGGTGGAATTTGAGAATACTCAGGTTTAAGGGGAAGGCAGAAGGAAGATCCCAGGACCTCTCCCCACCCCCTTCACATAGAGTGATAAGCCTCCAGCAGCAGCGGGAACCTCTGCATGGGCAAAGGTGCTGGTCTGGAGGGTGTGCCTTGCAGGCAGGGCTCTACCAGGCTCAGAGCATCGAACACAGGTGGTGGGGAAGGAGCTGGAGAGGGAGCACAGAGAGGACAGACTGGTCACAGTGGCAGAGAACCTCCATATTGTTCCAGCCTTCCAGGAGTTTCTGGCCTCAGAGCACATCCAGTCCAACCCAGCTGAACTTAATCCAATCAAAAGCCTTCAGAGGACAGGGAAGCTCAAACTTCAATACCCCTACCCCACATACTGCACAGAGAGATCTCCTGACAAAGCACCAAGAGGGGAGAATGACAGAAAACCCCAAAACCAAAAAAATGAGAGGAGCAAAAGCACAGACAAATGGGGGAAGTAAAGTAAATATGAGCAAACAACAGAAAAAGAAAAAAAAGAAATTACAATTGACAGCTTCTATACAGGCAATGAACCAAGAGCAAATGGAACAGAAGAGGAGGGATCATCAAACAATAAATCAGAAATCCCAGCAAATTAGATACCGGCTTTGGAAGAATTCAAAGTGCAATTCAAAACACAATTAAGAGAGACTGAAGACAATTAGGAAAAGAACTTAAAAACTAAGATAAGTCATCTGGAAACAGAAAATAGTGTCTTGAAAGCCAACATCAACCAGCTTGAAAATGAGGCAAAGGAGATGAAAAATGAGGAAAAGAAAATGAAAGATGAGGCAAAGGAGATGAGAGATGAGGTAAAGAGGATGAAAGATGACCTTCAAAGGAAAATCAGACCTGGAGAAGGATGACCAAAAAAACCAGGGATGAAATCCAGTCTTTAAGAACCAGAATACAACAACTAGAATTAAGTGACCTCACAAGGCAGCAGGACACTATAAAACAAAACCAAAAAAATGAAAAAATTGAGGAAAATATGAAGCATCTCATTCACAAAACAGAAGATTTAGAAAATCATTCAAGGAGAGACAATTTAAGAATCATTGGAATACCAGAAGACCATGACAAAAGAAAAAGCTTAGACATAATACTACAGGAAATTATCCAAGAAAACTGCCCAGATATTCTAGAACAAGAGGGAAAATGGAGATTGAAATAATCCACAGATCACCTCCTGTACTTAATCCCCAACTGACAAAACTCAGGAATGTTATAGCCAAATTCAAGAACTATCAGACAAAAGAAAAAATATTACAAGCTGCCAAGAAGAAGTCATTCAGATACCATGGAACCACAGTGAGGATAACACAGGATCTGGCTGCATCTACACTGAAGGACAGAAAGGCATTGGATATGATATTCTGGAAAGCAACGGAACTAGGTCTACAACCAAGAATCAACTACCCAGAAAAACTGACTATATTCTTACAGGGGAAAGTATGGTCATTCAACAAAATAGAAGAATTTCAAGAATTTGTAAAGAAAAGATCACACCTGAACAGAAAATCCGATGCCCAAGCATAGAACTCAAGAGAATCATCAAAAGGTAATTAAAAAAGAGGGAAAAGAAAAACAAAACAAAACCAAAAAATACTTTTTTTAGAAATTCAATAAGCCAAAATGATATGTATCCCTATAAGAAAAGAGGTCATTGGTAACTCTTAAAAATTGTTATTATCACCTGGGCAGCTAGAAGAAGTACACTTAGAAGGAACAGTGACAAACTGTATAGGATGAAATGACAAGACATAAATAGGTATGTAGACATAAGTATGCATAAATACATATACATGTGTATGTATATATGTACATATATATATATATACATATATATATACAACTAGAGCAAAAAAAGAGGTTAATACTAAAAGAAATGGGAAAAGAAACAAATGGGGGTAAATTTATATGTCACAAAGAAGCTCATGGCAGGAGGGGGAGAACATCAATACACTGGAAGGGTAAAGAGGTTGGAGATAGGAAATACTCAACTCTTATGTGCACTGAAATTAACCCAAAGAAGGAAGAACAATCCAATCCATTGGGGCAGAGAATAGATTTGCGCCCTATAGGGGAGTTGAAGGGTAATTAACAGACTGGTGGGAAGGGAAGAAGTACAAGAAAGGGAGAGGGGGGAGGGGTCATTTTTAAAAAGACTGAAAGGAAAATAATGGGGGAAATAAGAAGGGAGGGGGTAGAAGGGGAAGTAAAATAAGGGTGGGAACTAGGGGGACTGATTAAAATAAACATTGGTGTAGAAGGAAATAGTGAAAGAAGAAAAGACTGGACCAGGAGTAAAAATCAAAATGCTGGGAAATACACAGCTGGTAATCATAACTCTGAAAGTGTGCAAGCAAATAGCAGAATGGATTAGAATCCAAAACCCTACCATATGCTGTCTATAAGAAACACACATGAGGGAGGTAGATACGCATAGGGTGAAAGTAAGAGGGTGGAGCCAAATCTACTGGGTATCAACTGATAAAAAGAAGGCAGAAGTCACAATCATGATATCTGACAAAGCCAAGGTAAAAATAAATCTAGTTAAAAGAGGTAAGGAAGGTAATTACATCCTGATAAAAGGCAGTATAGACAATGAGGAAATAGCTGTACTCAACATGTATGCACCAAATGGCATAGCATCCAAATGTCTAAAGGAGAAACTAGTGGAGCTCAAGGATGAAATAGATAGAAAAAGCTATACTAGTGGGAGACCTGAACCTTCCTCTATGTGAACTAGATAAATCAAACCAAAAAATAAATAAATAAGAAAGAGGAAGTGAATGAAATCTGAGAAAAATTAGAGGTAGTAGATATGTGGAGAAAAATAAATAGGGACAAAAAGGAATACACCTTCTTTTCAACAGCACATGGTACATTCACAAAAATTGACCATATATTAGGGCATAAAACATTGCAAACAAGTGCAAAAGAGCAGAAATAATAAATGCATCCTTCTCAGATCACAATGCAATGAAAATAATAATTAGTAAGGGTACATGAAGCAGTAAATCAAAAATTAATTGGAAATTAAACAATACAATTCTCCAAAACCTGTTAAAGAACAAATCATAGAAACAATTAATAATTTCATTGAAGAAAATGACAATGATGAGACATCCTTTCAAAACCTATGTGATGCAGCCAAAGCAGTACTCAGGGGAAAATTTATATCCTTGAGTTCATATATTAACAAATTAGGGAGGGCAGAGGTCAATGAATTGGGCATGCAAATTAAAAAACTAGAAAGTGAACAAATTAAAAATCCTCAGATGAAGACTAAATTAGAGATCCTAAAAATCAAAGGAGAAATTAATAAAATTGAAAGTCAAAGAACTATTGATTTAACAAGACTAGAAGCTGGTACTTTGAAAAAACAAATAAAATAGACAAAGTACTGGTCAGTCTAATTAAAAAAGGAAAGAAGAAAACCAAATTGACAATATCCAAGATGAAAAAAAAGACCTCACCTCTAATGAAGAGGAAATTAAGGCAATTATTAAAAACTATTATGCCCAATTATATGGCAACAAATATGGTAGTCTAGGTGATATGGATGAATACTAACAAAAATATAAATTGCCTAGACTAACAGAGGAAGAAATAGATTACCTAAATAACCCCATATCAGAAAAAGAAATTGAACAAGTCATCCAAGAACTCCCTAAGAAAAAATCTCCAGGTCCAGATGGATTCACAAATGAATTCTATCAAACATTCAAAGAACAACTCATCCCAATATTAAACAAACTATTTGACAGAATAAGCAAAGAAGGAGTTCTACCAAATTAATTTTAAGACACAAATATGGTACTGATACCAAAGAAGGCAGGTCAAAAACAGAGAAATAAAACTATAGATCAATTTCCTTAATTAATATGGATGCAAAAATCTTAAATGGGATACTAGCAAAAAGACTCCAGCAAGTCATCACAAGTGGTAGGATTCATACCAGGAATGCAAGAATGGTTCAATATTAGGAAAACCATTATCCACATTCAGAGGAAAAACTGTGGGAGTAAAAATACTGAAGAAAAACAACTGAATACATGGGTTGAAGGGATATGGTTGGGGATGTAGACTCTAAATGAACATCCTAGTGCAAACATCAACAATATGGAAATAGGTTTTGATCAAGGACACAATTAATACCCAATGAAATTGCACATAGGCTGTGGGAAGGGTGGGTGGAGGGGAGGGAGGGAGGGAAATAATGTGATTATTGTAACCAAGGAATAATGTTCTAAATTGACTAAATAAACTAATTCAAATGAAAAAAATAAAATAATAAAAATTCTTTTTTTTTAAACCGTTACCTTCCATCTTAGAATCAATACTATGTATTGACTTCAAGGCAGAAAAGTGATAAAGGCTAAGCAATGGGGGTTAAGTGACTTGCCTAGGGTCACACAACTAGGAAGTGTCTGAGGTCTGATTTGAACCTAGGACCTTCCATCTCTAGGCCTGACTCTCAATCCACTGAGCCACCCAGCTGCACCCCCCTATTCATTATTTTTAAAGACAATTTAACACATACATTTTTAAACCAAATTTGTCTTTCATTAAATAATGTTTGAAAAAAAGATAGGCATTGACTGTTTAAAAAAACCCTATGTGATGTAGATCAAATTCTGGACTTGGAATAAGGAATCCCTTGATTTGAATACTACATCAGTCTCTTAATAGCGGGTGACCTTGGTAAGTCACTTAACCTCTCTGTGCCCCCTCTCTCCCATTTGTCAAATGAGGGAGTTGGGCTCCAAATACTGCAACGTCTCTTTAAATTCTAAAATCTATAAACCCATTGAGGAACTCTTCTACCTATGCAAGACATCACTTGTTCTTGCAATTTGTAATCTTGGAATATTGCCTGAGGACAGAAAGAGACACACTTGGAAAATATGTCATAGGTAAGAATTGAATCTATGTCTTCCTGACTTTGAGGCCAGTTCTCTATCCACTATGCTATGCTGCCTTCCATTTGACAGATGAGAAAACTGAGTCTCAGAGAGTGACTTGTCAAGCTCACACAACTAGTTAGAGAAGGAAGAAAATACCAATTTAGTTAGGCACCTACTATGTGCCAAACACCGTGCTAAGCTCTTTACAAATATCTCATTTAATCCTCACAACAACCCTGGGAGGCATCTGCTATTATTTTCTCCATTTTATACTGGGAGAAACTGAGGCAGGCAGGAGTTAAGTGACAATTAGAATCACATAAGCCTGAATTTGAGTAGGATTTGAAAACAGAGGTCTTCCTCACTCCATGCCCAGGACTCTATCCACTTCATCACCTAGCTGCCTCTGAGATTAGAACAAAGGGTCTGGAATACAGTAAGTTTTCTACTATATCCCACAGTCTCCCAGACAGATATAGAAAATCTGCAGACTCAAAAAAAAGGACTCTGGAGCCCATAAGATCTGTCTGGTTCTACAGGTACCAATGGTTTTTCTTTTCACTTTCTGGTCTTGCCCATGCTCTGCCCTCACAGTTCTCCAGTGTCTCATTGGAGCAAGTGTACTTCTTGAGCAGCCCTTTGGATCCCCTGCTCTCAACCCCCTAAGGTATGAAGTCCTAGGAAAATCATGGAGGAAATAAAGAGAAGAGGGAGAACGTAATAGATTGTGGTGACACATTCTACAGAAACCCTGAGCCAGGTTGGATACTCCCCTTTGTCTCTTGGATTCTAGGCATACCTGTACTATTATTTAGTGTATTACCCTTAGGAGCACAGATTTAGAATGGGACTGGACATTAAACTTAGTCTAATGCTCTCATTTGGTAGATGGGGAAATGGAGGACCCAAAAAGCTGAGGCACCTGAGGTCCTGCACATAGTAGGTGACAGAAAGAGGGGCCTCTAAGAGCTCCAAATCCAGCTCTCTCCCAACCATACTACAGTAGGACTTTTCATCAGTCTATTGAGCTGAACTGAACTTAGGCCCACTGTTTTGTTTCCTTTAGGACCTTTGCCCAGTTTCTTCAAGATCCTTGGCCTTTTGTTTGTATTTCTTCCCTCAGAAACCACACCTCTCCGTTCAAACCTCATTCACATTCTTCAAAGACTCAAAAACAAACCCAGGAAAATGAGGAAGAGCACTTCACTGCCCAGTCAGGGAAGGGGCACTGCTCAGGAGACTGGCAACAAGCCCTGACTTGAAGGCTATGGCTAGGAGAATAGGATGGGGAAGGAGAGGAAGGGAGGAGGAGAAGAGAGACCTTCTCTAGAATCTACCCCACATTTACGCTGATGCCCAGTCTATAGGCAGAACAACACAGCCCATATGGCAAATGTGTATCTCGAGGACCCCAAACATCCAACGAGATTCTGAATCATAACATTTTGGAGCTGAGAGGTCATTTGGTCCAACTCTTCTATCTTACAGATGAAAAAACTGAGGCCTGGAGAGAGCCTTGCCCAAGGTTACCAGGCTAGTTAGTGATTCGGTTCAAGAGTTCTGTGGCTCACCGAGACTAGTTGAAGAGGAATGGGAGAGCCTATAGGGAAGCTACTTTATAAATAGAGAATCAGAGATCAATAGCTACATGATTGGATTCAAATCTGGCCTCAGACACTTCCTAGCTGTATGACCCTGGACAAGTCATTTAACCCCATTTGCTTTGCCCTTGCCCTTCTGTTTTAGAGTTGTTTCCTAAGACAGAAAGTAAGAGAAGTCGTTTTTTCAAGAGCTAAATGGGTACAGGATTATAGGATCATGGATATTGAGTTGGAAATGATGAGAGAGGTCATCTAGTCCAACCCCCTTATTTTATAGATGAGAAAACTGAGTCCCAGGGAGGTTGAGGACATTGCCCAAAGTTACACAGTTAGTGGGTAGCAGAGCTAGAATTTGAACTTGGGTTCTTGGTCTCTTGACCCATTGTTCTTTCCACTGTACCAAGGGTTAATGGGCTCTACCCTTCTCTCTAGTCTCCCATCAGGATCCAGTGCCTCACCATTCTCTCTTAAAGGTGACAATATAACAAAGAGAGCTGTTGTTCATCCTCGGTTCTTGAAGAGATCCAATGACATCATTGGAAATGTCTTGACTTGCCCATGAATTGGATGGAAGTGAGACAGAGTTGCACAAAGTCCTCAGCTTCCCTCTCTCTCCCAGAGAAGTCCAGTGGCAAGACAGGAGTCAGGGTGACTGGCAATGGCCCAGGAAGCAGTGAATGACTGGCGTTTTCCATGGCTGGCCAAGCCCCAACTTCTCTCCCTCAGCCACCTTCATGACCTTTGGAAGAAAGTCTTCTCCATGCTACACCCTGTTAAACCATTTGGACAGACAGGCTAAACAAATTTGAGGAAAACTGACAGGCTTGCACCCTAGGGGAGTTAAGGGTGGGGTGTACACCCCAAGTATAGGCAACAAAGAGAGACGCTGTACCTAGTGTCAGGAGACTAGGTAGCACCGTGCCTGGCACAAAGAAAGCACTCTATCAATGCGTTATTATTCTCATCATTACATCCCAGTTCTGCTCTGTCCTATCTCTGTAACTTTGGCCAAGGTACTTAAATGATGAGTCTCAGCGGACTCAACTAAAAATGAGGAGATTGGATGGGACGATGCCAAAGATCCCTTTCAGCTCCAGATCCCAAGATCCTAATCTTTTAAAAAGGGGGAGGAGAATTGAAACGTGAGGGAATGTTCTTTCTGCTCTGTACCCCAGGAAACAGAGGTGGAGGGGAAATGTGGTCTTGCCTAGCTTGCCGCAGCTCTAAGGGAGAGAAAGAAAAAAGAAGGAAAAGTCTGAAAATCCTCAGAGGCCTGCAGTTTATGGCAAAGTTTGGGAGGTCAAGACTACTTCAAGCACCTCGTAGAGATGATCAGACGAGTCTCAGTAATTCCAGGGACAGGAAGAGCACTGGGAACAAAACTACTTTAAATGTATTTAGAACTTCGAGAAATATGTAGGAGAGAAAGATGAAATTGAGGTCCATATACCGGCACGGATCATTTTGTAAAATAGCCTTAGAAGAGGCACGTATAAAGGTTACACTGTACAGTTTTCACGTTGCTATGTGTTTTCGTGTTGCTAGGGCATTAAGAAAAGTATCGTGTGTAAATTATAAGTTTACACACAAGGAGCAGCCCCAGCTAGAAGGCTGTTGGGATATGGAGGAGAGGGGAGAGTGGGAGTGAGGGAGACTCCTCTTTGAGAGAAAAGTATAAAATCACCTCCTTCAGAGTGGAGGGAATCTAGTACGTAGAGTCACACTTTCAGTACTGAGAAATCAAGTCTAGCTATTCCTTTTTGTCTCAGCTAGAGAAAGGGTGAATTTTGATAGTGTGACCATGGGGGAAGGAGGTGGAGGAAGACAGCTGAGATAGTGTACCAGGGCTGTCTCATGCACCTGGCTTAGAAAAAGAAAAAATATGTAGGTGAAGCCGACATAACAAATACTCAGTGATAGTATGGCACCCGACAGCAAAGGTGGTTTGGTGAAGGGTTGGACTTGGGAGTCAGAAAGCCTTGAGTTTGAATCCTGCCTTAATTGCTACCTGGTTGTGTGACCTTGGAGAAGTGACTTAACCTTCCTCTGCAAAATGGGGATAAAAACAGCACTTACCTTACAGGGTTGTTGTGAAGATCAGATGAGAAGTCATCTGAAAAGTGCTCTGTAAATTTTAAATCTCTACATAAATGTTGGTGATGCTTAATGTTAGTAGGAAAAATATGTGAATGTCAAAGCCAGTCCATCGTTCATGAGATTTGCAGTGCCAAAAGTTTTGATGAATGTGAAAGTAATCAGTCTCATCTCTAAGATGAGAAGACATCATCAAACCAAGGGGTTTTCACCTTTGATGGGTCAGACCCCAGTGTCAATGTGACGAAGCCCATGGACTCCTTTTTAGGGTGTTTTAAAGTACTTTTTGTTCATTCATGTTGTATTCTTTGGGACCTCATTTGTATTGGGGTTTTGTTTTTGGGGGGAGGCAAAGATACTGGAGTGGTTTGTCATTTCCTTCTCCAGAGCATTTTATAGATGAAGAAACTGAGGCAAACACAGTTAAGTGACTTACCCAAAGTCATACAATTAGGAAGTATTTCAGCCCAGATTTGAACTCAGGAAGAGGACTCTTCCTGACTCCTGGTCCAGCATTCTATCTACTGAGCCACCTCAATGCCCTTTTAATTATTTCAGAGATGACAAATATCAATTGGAGGTTAGCAAAAATAAAGATATAATTTTTCCTATCCAAGTTCATGGACCCCCTGAAATCCAGAAGAACACAGACCAAGCACCTTTTTTCTAGTCTGATACCCCTTTTAACAGATAAAGAAACTGAGGGCCACTGAGATGAAAGGGTTTGCCCAACCTCACACATATGGTGAGCATTACAAGCAGGATTTGAAACCAGGTTGTCTGACTTGGAAGTCAGTCTTCCTTTGACTGTACCATGGTGTTTGGAGCAACTTTCCAACCATTCAACTTGTTGGCTTGGTATGGCTGCTGACCCTCAGAGAGAGGCAGCCCAGCTAGGAGCTCATGTGGAATGTGTGTATTTCACTCGTGTTTCTCGGTAGGGTTGTAGTAAGGTTCTGCCCCAACTATGGAGACTGGACACAGAGGACATCAAAAGAAGGGATCTGGGAAGCAAGACATGCCCCAGGAATTTGGCTCCATGCCATTTATCTGCTCTTTGAAAACTGAGCTCAATCCCCTGTCCCCAGAGAAGGAGTTCCCAATAGGAGGCACCAGAATGTGATGGAGAAGAACGTAAGGAATGGAATGTTCGCAACGAGAAAACTGCACTTCTCTAACTAGGAGGAAAGAACGCTCATGGAAAGGATGCTCTTTCATTAACCACCACCAGCTGATGAAAGCCTTCCAGGGCACTGATGCTCTTAATTGAGGTGGCTTAATACACTAGGACTATACTTACACACTTGACTCGAGGCTAAGAATTCAGGATGGATTTTTAAAAGTCTATTAAAAGCCTGAGCATAGTATTTAAATAGAAGTAAGTTTATGCCAGTAATAATGTCAAACTTACTTGGGACAAGAAATAATTTTTACAATGTTTTATTTTGACATCAGTGTGTGCTTCAACTGCTGGGCTGACTCAGAAGTCTGACTGACCAGACAAAACTGGATTGAGCTAGCTTTGCCATGTTTGGTTAGTTCTCTGTCAGTTGAATGGTGGAGTTTTTTTGCCATAAACAGGTTTCAGAGATCTCTTGTTATAGTTTCAATTGTGTACGTATTGAGAAGAAATATTTCCCCAGGAGCATATATGAAAGGTGAAACTATTAAAGAGCACACTTCAATGACTATTAGAGATATTGTAGTGAGTGTTGGTGTGGGGAAGTCAAGCAGTTCAAAGAGCATGCAAGTGCAAAATGAGGCAAATTCATTTTCCCCAAAGCACAAAGGAAAGTGAAGTTGGAAATGAAAACCAGTGCCAAGAACATGTAGACTGACTGTGCAACAATCTAATTAAACTTCAGAAAAAAAGCAAAGGACCTGACAGCTGGAAGAGCGCTATTTATTCCTCTTTAATGTGAGCTTTCTTGGTGTTAAAATAACAATGAGATACATTTTTTAAACTTTGCTAGCTGCTGCTATGAAGAAAAATGTTTATTATGGGCAAGAAAGTCTAAAGACTGGAGTACTGAAGATTGGAAAAAGGTAGCTTTTGACCAATGAAACTCAGACTTGCATTCAGGGCTTTGCCAAAACCATTGTCCTAAATACAGGTAAGCCTCTACAATCCATATGTCTTCTACATGACCTTATTAAAACATCCACCCAAAAACTGTTTTGAAGATTTTTTAACTCCCAACCAACCTGTAAATCTTATTCTGATGAGAGAATCATGACTATATATACATACATATACTTTAAAAGTAAAATTATTATGGAATTAGAAATTCCCAAATGTAGGGGTTATACTACAACCACAGCCTTGTACCATCACACACATCTCTAAAAGTTGAGAAATTTATTCAAGAAGTAGAAATAGTCTCATTTCAATGGTCTCTATCTTACCTAATTTAAAGATTTTTTTAAAACCTAGGGATTATAGTTTCCAGACCTAGGAAAAAAAGACTGTTCATCAAAAGCAGGTGTAATGTTCACTATTATGAGTGATTTCATGATGAAGAATTTAAAAATATACATCAAAATCTTGCAAGAAAAATGTCAAATCACGAAAAACAAGTGAGTTCAGCAAAAGGAGGCCCTCATATATAAACATTTTTTCAAATGAAAAAGTTCAGAGGCCTATTGTATATCTCGATAATTCACTCACCACTATAGAATTAGTGAGAAAAGTACCTATCAATTTCAGTTTTTTCACGTTTACTTTTTAAAGAATTGTACACTATTTAATGTTCCTTTTAGTTTTGATTTTTTAAAGTATTGGAAAAGTGGCCAATATATAGATCTAGAGACACCTGTAAGCAATATACTACAATTTAGGAAAAGTATATAAAAGAGTGAGGATGGGAACAAAACTCTTTTAAAAGCTGAAGCTACAAACCAAAAAATAATAAGCTTACATCAAAGGAGAATATAAGAGAAGATGAAGGGAAGGATGGAGCCATTGTTTGTCCATGGTGCTACAAAGCAGTCTCTCAATAACCAATTCTCAAGCTAGCATGAACCCAAAGTAAATTGTTACCACTTTATAAAACCTTTATTATAAAATCCTTAATTCTTAAAAATATATAAGCTCAACAAACATATTCCCCCTCTTTGCTTTCTATTTTTCCTATCTTCCATGTCCTATCCCTCTCTTTTGATTCTTTGACTCCGTTCCCTATGGCAGAGAATTTTTAGATATTTAATAGTCTATATAATTGTGTTGAACCTATGGCACACATACTGGAGTTTTCACATCACTTGCCCTTCTGCCCAGCAACCCAATGGGAGTGTTTCCTCCCTCCCCTGTCTGGGGTGAGGAGGTGGCTCACATGTGCATAAGGGTTGCAGTTGGGCAGTTGGTCTCTAAAAGGTTCACCATCACTGGTATATTGATGGTTTTCAAACCGTTTGATCTAAAGACACCTTTACATGCCTAAAACTTCTTTGATGATTCTCCAAAGTCATTTTCATGTGGGTTCTACCTATCAATATTTACTACATTAGAAATGAAAACATATTAACATTACTATGAGAATACTATTGACCTCATAGACCCCTTGAATGGGTCTCAGCAAACCTCCTTTTTGAGAACCACTGATCTACAGGATAATCTGGGTTGAAAAACTTCACTCTTGAGAAATGAGCTCTTTGCTGAGACAAAAAGGAACCCAAATGTAGCTTTGTCTTCATGAAAATCTTGTTGTGGTTCTGTAATAATTCATACTAATAACGAAAATAATAATAGCATGTTATATAAATTATTTCATTTGACCCACAGAAACTATGATATAGATGTTATTATTGTTATAATTGAGGCAAAGAAACTAAATGACTTTTCCAGAATAACACAGCTACTCATTGTTTGAGGCAGGATTCAAATTCAGGTCTCTCAAGTCCAGTATTTTAGCTTCTCTGTGTCTTATAGAAATTTCCATTTCTACAAAATGAAAAGAATCATTATCACCTCAGACAGATATGGTAAGAGGAGATGTCATATTGGCATCATGTATATAAAAGCATCTTAGATGAATTAGAGCACCCCAGAAATCTTAAAGACTCATCACCTGAGTCTTTAAATGATGAGGTTAATTAAAAAAACAACAACATGGAAAGACATACATGAAATTATGAGGAGTGAAATTACAAACTGATTATAAATTATAAAATTATATACAGCACCAGAAATATTGTTTGAAGAATGACTTGGGTATGTCCACCTCCAGGAAAAAACCCAATAAATAGAAATAAGAAAGACAGTTTATATATTCATATATGTTTTTATCTTCTATCATTTAGGGAGGGTGAGAGATACACGGGAATTTTAATGTAACAAATGAATTAATTTTAAAAATAAAAAATAAAAGATTCGTCACTATAAGGTCCAATTACAAGACAGCAACACTTCCTTCTTTTGAAACAAAACTATCATGACTCTACATGGCCATCCTGCCCTCCCCCTTTCTTTTTTCCCTGTCTCTCTTCTTACCTTCTCAGCATCCTGCTCAAAGAGCCGTAGCTGAAAGCACTGGTCCAGTTTGAGTTTGCGTACATGCCACATCTGGTGCAGGTGTTGCCGGGTTGAGTGCAATTTGTCAAGGAGGCTGGTGATCTTGGGGACGAGGCTCTGGAAGTCAGCACTGCCTGGGATGCAGTTGCGGCCAGAGAAACCATCACTGCAGCGAATGCACTGAAGTAGCCGCTGTCCTTCCCTGTCCAACTCCTCCACAGGGGCCTTCAGCACCTTCTTCTTGAGCTGCGTGTGTTCATCGATGAGCCGCCGAGATCCTTCTACATCCACGGGGAACTCCTTGCGGGCCAGCATCTCCTGAAGGTCCTCAAGACGGGAAAGCAGGTGAACGGCACTGTTGAAGAATTCCTCCAGGGAGACCCGGAGTTCTATCCACTCATCATGGTTGTAGTCAAGGGAGCCTTCAAATTCCTCAGTCAACTGGGAGGGGTCCACCAGCTTAGCCAGACCTTCCACTGACACCATGCTTGTCTGGAGACATGGAGAAAGGAGGAGAATGAGATAGACAGAGATGCAATAGCAAAGACAAGGAGAATCATATTAACAAATCACATTTGGATTGTACACTAAGGTTTGCAAAGTGCTATGTGCCCATTATTTCACTTGTGTGCTCCTTCTGAGAAAAAGGATCCCCCCCTCTCTCTCTCTCTCTCTGTGTCTCTCTCTGTGTCTCTCTCTCTATGTCTCTCTGTGTGTGTCTCTCTCTGTCTCTCTCTCTCCCTCTCTGTCTGTCTGTCTTTCTCTTCTCTCTGTCTCTCTCTATCTCTCTTTCTCTCTCTGTATCTGTCTCTCTCTGACTCTCTGTCTCTCTGCCTCTGTCTCTGTCTCTCTCTCTGTCTCTGTCTCTCTGTCTCTGTCTCTCTGACTGTCTGTCTGTCTGTCTGTCTGTCTGTCTGTCTCTCTCTCTCTCTCTCTCTCTCTCTCTCTCTCTCTCTCTCCCTCTCTCTCTCTCTCCTTCCCTTTCTTTGAATCCCCAGCACTTAACACCTGGCAAAGAGTAAGAATTTAACTTTGTTAATTATTTTGTAATTAACTTTGTTAATTAACTTCATTGATTGATCCTCACACTATTCCTAGAAGGTACTTGTTAGTATGATCCTCATTTTACAGATGAGAAAACCAGGGCCAAAAGAGGTAAAATGATTTTTCCAGGATCATATAGCTAATAAGTATATGGAATGAGATTATAACCCAGGTGCCTCAAGACTCCAAGTCCAGTGGTCTACACTGTGGCTTCTAAAGTGGCACATTACAGCAAACCCTCCTCCTCCAAAAGAAGAAACAAGCAAATAAAAACAGATAAACAGGATCAAGATAATCTAGATCTGTATCAAATTTTTGACTAGAAAGGACGATGTCAAGAAGGAGTATGGGAACTCATTGATCTCTAATATACTCAATGTTTGTTAAGTCAATCAATCAACAAGCATTTTATTACAGTGCTTACTATGTGCCAGGCACATTTTAAGCCCTGGGGATACAGACAAAGGAAAAAAAAGAATTCCTGCCTTTGAGGAGATTATATTCTATTACATTCTAATGGGGGGACAATATGTAAATCACCAGGTCTATAGAAGCTATATACAGAATAGATGAAAGGTAATACGAAAAGTCACTTTGGATATTCAGAGACTAGCTGACAAATTCCAAAGTTCTCACTATAACCATGTCTTATAAAATTTAAGAGTTTTGATCTCTAGCTTTGATTCTCTGTTGACTTTTTATTAAACCTCAGCTTTACTGGCCCACTTTAATGAACTCCTTGAGTAAAGTGAATTCAAGGAAATTAGAGCTAGTTGAAATGGATGATTCCAGAGGTCAAATCATCCATCCCTCTGCCTCAGAGGTTTCCCTTCTCCAAACCTCTTCAAGTCAATAAAATTCCCTACCCCATGAAATGAGGCTTTTTTGGCCTCTAGTACCTTTTTTCTGTTATTTGCAAGAGGCAAAGTGATAATGGGACTTGAACCAGTTTCTCGAATCCACAAAGGCTTGTTTTTGTAACTCTATGTGTAGGCTGCGGGTTCTCTCTGAGTGCAGACTGGAGCGTCTCTACCCAGGAGAACCAGAAATTCCAAGAGAGGAAGTTCCAAAGGCTACGTAATGCCATCCATGGTGAGTGAATGGCTATACTCGCACTTTCTTTCCTTCTTGATGGGGCTCCAGGCTACTCTTCCCCACAGAAAAGAAAGAAATCGTTACTAAAGATGTCCCTGAAGATGGCTTGACTTCTTAGCATGGCAGCTTTTCTCCACGTTTTACTATATCATAGGGATTGCTTACCAGAGGGTCAGAAATGATCTCTGCCTCCCCAGAACACCAATAAGACTTAGTTCATTGCTCTCCTAAGGACTACTTATTTTTCATTTTATATTATGCTCTTCGAATACCTGTATTATCGCCTCAAGGGCAGCTGGGTGGCTCAGTGGAAAGAGTGCGGGTGCCCGGAGTCAGCAAGACTTACATTTGTGAGTTGTTTTGGATCTCCAAGCAGATAGTGTGTATTGTTGCAAACTTTTAAAATACTATATAACTATCAGCTGTTATTTGCACTCAATATGGACATAACGAAGACTTGTCACCAGTTGCTGGGCTCTTTTAGCCAAGCTTACATCACACTTTTAATATGTATCAATGGACATATTAAACATCTACTAAAGATCTCTCAGATGCCTCAGTGGGTCGAGGATGTGATTTTGGTTTCCTGGGGGACATGATGACAGAACCCAAATTCTGGTAGGTTCTCCCAGGCTCAAAAGGTTCCAGACAAATGGATTATATGGCTATAACCATGAGCATTGGCCTAGGGAATCAAAGAGAAGACTACGCAGGGGGCTGGCCATCAGATAATGAAAGAGTCTGCCAGGCCAAGGCACTAGACTCAATCCACTGCTAAAGCATAGAAGGGTTGCTGCCAGCTCCAGCAGAAGCACTGTCCTTGCTAAGAAAAATCACTGTTTAGAAGTACAAAATAGTCCTTTGCTTCATAAACTCTCAACACTTAAAGATTCTGCTTGTCCTGTATAAATATAAATAAATTTAATTTAAATTAAATTTAAAAAATTAAAAAATTAAAATTAATAGAGTTCGACATTGTTTTCTAAGGATCTGTTTCCTTCAGTGGAATGTCACTCCTTGTGACCAGGAACTGTTTTGTTTTTCTCTGCCCAGCCCCTGGCATGAGGCTTAGTAAAGGCTTGTTAAAGGATGGGTTTGTTGGTTGATTGCACTTTTTTATCCTCTGCTATAGCATTTTCAACTCTCCTGAGTGGACGTTGACAGATATTCTTCCTTTAGAGGCTGGGACAGGCTTGCCCTAAGGAAGGGCCAGGTATTAAAGTTTTATTAAGTTTTGTGATTTACCAGAAAGGTCATCTGCAGAGTTTTTAGCCCATAAATTCCAATGCATTGCCATAGATCTTGTTTGCACAAGCTGAGAAAGAGGGGGAAGGCTAGGAGAGAAGCCTCCTTTAGGACTCCCAAGTTTTACCCAGGGTGACGGGTTGGGGGCTGTGGGAAGGGGGCTTGATGATTTCTGCACGAGGTCACATTACCACTGCTTTAGTTACACCTAAAGACAACAGTCATCGTCCTACCCAGAGCCAGCCTCAGCCGCTGAGAGCCCAGTTCACATTTGCTTGCTGCCCTTGGAGGTTGGAAAGCCCAGAATGGGAAGCTGCTGACAGATTAATAGCAGTTCTCAGAGCCTTTTAAAAAGAAAATAGATGTGAAAGCTCCTCTACCCACTGGTGAGAGAGAAAGGTCAAGAGGAGTCAAAGACCCAGAATTCTGAGGGAGGTGAAAGTCCCAAATTTAGAGGTGGGATAAACACTTAATGGATTGATTTAAGTTGGGATGGCATTCATTCAAAATCCTCAGGGCCAACAGCAAGGGATTCATGAGCCCTCGGAGGATAGTTAACTTTCGACAAAAATCCAACCCTTGAAATCTTCCCAACACTGTTTGCAGTAGACAGAGTATTATTGGAAGATGTGAGTTCAAATCCCACCTCTGACACTTAATTAGTTGTGTGATCCCAGGCAGGTAAGTACTCCTAAGAGCCTCAGTTTCCTTGTTTGAAAAATGGGGGAAATAGTACCTTCCCTCATAGAGTTATTGTGAGGAACTAATGAGATAATATAAATAGTCGTTTTTAGACCTTAAAAGTACTATATAAATGTGAGCTATTGTGATTATGCCTGCCTCTTCCCAATAAGCTAGGGACTCTTTCTATAAAACCTTTGTGCATTTTAATTTATTTAGGAAGACTAATGGGGGAAATGGACACAATGGCCACATTAATGTGAAGTCATCAAAATTCAGTTCAGTGTGGCAAGGAAGCTTGACTCCAGAAGAGTGAAAGTGAAACTTGTCTCTCTCTTCTCAGCACAGATGTGGTAGACTGTGGCTTTAGAATATGGCATGCATCTTCAGAGTCAAGATGTTGGCTTGATTTTATGACTATATTTCTTTGTTAAATGGGGGGGGTGATTGTGTGGAGAAAGGAGGTGGGATCAGAAATGTATGTGGATAGGGAGGAAGGAAAAAAGGATGGAGGAAGGAAAGAACAGAAGGAAGGAGAAGGGAAGGAGGAAGGAAGGAAGGAAGGAAGGAAGGAAGGAAGGAAGGAAGGAAGGAAGGAAGGAAGGAAGGAAGGAAGGAAGGAAGGAAGGAAGGAAGGGAGGAAGGAAGGAAGGAAGGAAGGAAGGAAAAGTAGGGAAGGAAGGGAGAAAGGGAGGGAAAATATTTAAAGGACTGAAAAGGAGAGGAGGAAAAGAGATGGGTGAGTGAGGTGCCATGGAAAGGAAAACAAAATATCAAACACCTTGAGAGAAGCTTTTCCTCACCTCAAAGATGAACTTGGAGCTGCCAAAGTTGGTTTTCTGCTTCTGCCAGAAGTTATCGGGTTTGATGATGAGGGCCACATGGATCTCGGCAGGGAAGGCCTCCTGCAGCGTCTTCAGCAGGGGCTTGATGAGGTCCCACTTGGAGCCCCTCATGTCTATGATAACAGTGAAGCCACGCTTGCATACGTCCTCACTGTGGAGAGAGAGGTGGGGCAGGTCACTCACACCAGCAGGGACAAGGGGGAAGAGCAGCTCATACCACTAGAGCTTTGACAGGCCACTATTTGCCATACAGGGCCAATCTGGGCTAATGAAGATTTTTTGGTTCCTTGACTCTAGAGACCCTGACTTGTGTCTCTCCTCCACATTCAATTAATTGCCAAGCCCTACTAGATTTACCTGCATGATAAGTCTTGTGCCCAGAACCTTTCTAATGGGTTCGGGTCCTCATTCCCCCAGAGTCCGTGCAAGAGCTCTAGGTTGGAGATGATGGCTAACGGTCTTGTCTCCTTCAGATTCTGAAACTCTGAGTTGACATGTATTAGAACTTCGTATCTGCCTCCCTACTTCAAGTCTCCCATTCCCAACCTAGTCAATTTAATTTAATAAGCATTTATTAAGTGTTTCCCTTGTGTCAGACACGATGCTAAGCTGTGGGGATACAAGAAAAGACAAAATACAGTCAAATCTATCCCATGCTTGGCTGCTATATGAATCTTCATAAAGTCAGTGATTCCCTTAATAAAAAACTCTTTCATAGTTCCCTTCTGCCTACCAAACTTTAGACCTACATTCAAAGCTCATTACAATGGATCCCAAACTACCTATTTCGGGAGGAAAAGTGTTATACTGGAAAGAATCGGGAAGGGCTGGCTTTGAACCTTGGCACTGACATTTACTAGTTGTGTGGTTCTAACCATACTCTGCCTTGATGCTTATGTCATGTAAGATATAGAAGAAGGCACCAGCCTTTGCGCTGAACCCTTATGAAAGATTAATTGATAAGAAGGCCGAGCTGTATCATTGAAGGGAGTAACCATATCAGTGAGATCACAGGTCCACCGAAATATTGCCCACCATGTCCCTAAATAAATTCTACAAACTAACGCAAGCAGATCATATTATATATGCTTTGGATACTCTTGGTTTCCCACCTCCTCACATTTGTTTCTGCTGTTCCTACTATGTACATTGTACTTCCTCCATATCTATTATTTAAATCTTATCTTCAAGGGCCATCTTAAATGTTGCCTCCTTCATGAAGCCCTTCCTGATCTCCCCTAATTAGATGTGATCATTCCAATTCTTGGAAACAGCCAGCATTTAATGCCTCTGAAGATACATACACCTTCTATGTATTGTAGTTACTTCATGTATTTTTATGAGAGTGGGGTCTTGCTCATCTTTGTTTCATTTACATTACCTAGAATAGTGCCTTTGAGAGTAAGCGCTCGGAAATATTCCTAAATTGAATTGAATGCCTGCCTATGAAGAAATCTGGTCTTGTTTAATTTATAATGATCATGTTCACTAGCCTAATTATGTTTAACCAGTGCTCATTAGATTCACAATATCTGGCTTCATAAAAAAAATAAAAAATGTTCCTAAAGAAACAAAACCAAACACTTTGTAGTAATATTGACCAAGCTTGTGCCCAAAGAAAAGATGAAAAGATGCACTGTCTTTCAATGGGTATGGAATATTGCTTATAATAATGGTCTTGGCGTGTTGGTTAGTTTTACCGAATTGTTCTTTTCTTCTCGTCTTTCCTTTTAATTTCTTTCTTTCTCCCTTTCTTCATTTCTTTTCATTCTCTCTGCTTTGCTTTTTTAAAACCCTTACCTTCTATACTAAGTATTGGTTTCAATGCAGAAGAGCATTAAGGGCTAGGAAATTGGAGTTAAGTGACTTGCCCAGGGTTGCATAGCTTGGAAGTGTTGGAGACCACATTTGAACCCAGGATCTCTTATCTCCAGGTCAGGCACTCTATCCACTGAGCCAGCTAGCTTCATCCTTTCCTTCCTTCTTTTTATTTTTTTTATTACAGAAGATTCCTTACCAAGCAGAAGAGATAAATTCAGAAATGAAGGAAATATAAAATAAAATGCAATTACTTTTAAAATCAGATACAAGTTAGAAGTATACTGATTTATTCAATATATTATGCATGTCTTCTATCCAGTGAGCCCCCTTCTTTTGAGATATGTGATATAGCCTACGCATTAGACTTGGAATCAGGAAGACCTAGTTTTGATTGTCCCACCTGTTAGAATGACAAGATCTCTTACTCTCAATTACTGACAAGTTTCCATATACACCCTCTTGCCCTCTACCTACCCTCTGATTCCCCTAAATAGTTTAACAGAAGTGTCTCCACTGTCTCTTTCCCCTTACCACAACTGTTGTCTACTGTAGCCAGAGTGACCTACCCCAACCTTCACAGGGTGTCATCTTTCTTCCTCCTAGGCCCAGAATAGTCAAGGTCCTTCCTGACTCTCACCCCTGAGAGAAAGAGAAGGGATAAGAAGGCATTGGGATGTTAGGTGGCATGATGGATAGAGTTCTAGGCTTAGAATCAGGAAGACTTTTCTTCCTGAGTTTAAATATGACCCCAGAAACTCTTGGACAAGTCTCTTCATCCCATTAGCCTCAGTTTCCTCATCAGTAAAATGAGCTGGAGAAATAGCAAACCACTCCAGTTTCTGTGCCAAGAAAACCCCAATTGGTATCATAAAGAGTCAGACATGACTGAAATGACTAAACAAGAAGAAAAAGGTGTTATCACGTTATGACCATTATTGACTGTGTGACAAAGCAATCATTTCCTATCTCCTTCATTTACTCTTTGCCTAAAACCTCAGCATCTTAGTGCATAACTCAACATGTAAGACTTCTCCCACACAGTGGGACACAAACATGGCAGGGAAAACCATTGAGATAAGAAGGTTACCTAGAGTCATTTTTCTCTGGCACTCTCTCTCTCTCTCTCTCTCTCTCCCTCTCTCTCTCTCTCTCCCTCTCTCTCTCTCTCTCTCTCTCTCTCTCTCTCTCTCTCTCTCTCTCTCTCTCTCTCTCTCTCTCTCTCTCTCTCTCTCTCTTTCTCTCTCTCTCTCTCTTTCTCTCTCTCTCTCCTGTTATATAATGAGCTCAAAAATCAGGCAGTCATCTATCAGACATTATTTAAAGCAACTATGATGTGCCAGCTGCCATAGTAAATGCTGGAGGAAATACAAAGAAAGGTAAAAAAAAAAACTGTACCTGCTCTCAAGGATCTGCTAGTCTAATGGGGAAGATAGCATGGAAAGATACATGTACAAATAAGATATAGACAGGATAAACTGGGGATAATCCTAGAGGGATGATACAAAGATTAAAGAGGACTGGAAAAGACTTCATACAGAAGGTGGGACTTTAGCTTAGACTTTAAGGAAGCCAAGGAAATTAGAACAAAGAGATGAGAAAGGGGAAAACATTCTCAGCCATCAAGGACAGCCAATGAAAATGCTTGGAGCTGATATGTGAGAAATATCAAGGAAGACAATGTCACTGGATCTTCAAGTGTGTGGAGGGGAAGGACACAGATTATGAAGGATTTTGAAAGCCAGACAGTTATGGTATATGGGATAGTCCTAAGAAAGTCATACCAGAAGCTTGGGTTCTTCCTGCAATCAACCTCAGAGAAGGAGAAAGGTTGATGTATTTATTAGGTCCATTGCCATTCTGTTCTTGTGACTCAAGCTGCCTTCCTCCAAGAGGATAGTAAGCATAGTGCCCCAACCTCAGCCAAACTGACACTATCTCCATCCTTTTCTCTCATTCACTTTCCAGGTACCAGTGGGACATTGACTAGGACTTATAGCTTTTTCTCGTTGCTTAAGAACTGAGCAGAAACTGATCTGGTCATCTGCTCAGTCTAATAAGTTTTCACAGAAAGGCAAAACACTAGCTTTGTGACCCTGGCAAATCACTTCACCCTATTTGTCAATCTGTAAAAATGAGTTGGAGAAGGAAATGGCAAACCACTCCAGAACTTTTTTTTTGTTTTCATTTCACTTTTATTTGCTTGATAATGCCACGTTTACTCCCATGCTTTTTGTTTCTTCAGTTTCTTTTGAGATGTCTTTTTCTTTTGACCAGCCTCCTCTTTTAGTTTAGGAACAATCTGCTCCTTTACTGTACCCTCTCAATATGATAAGGGGAACTCATTTATGGGTTGATTTGTCTTATGAGCCTCATTTTTTCTCTAGAGGTGGATATTTTTTATCATAAGTCCTTCAGAAGTGTTTTGGGTCATTGTATTGCTGCAAATAGCCAAGTAATTCACAGTTGATTTGCATAAAATATTTCTGTTATTATAATGTTCTCCTGGTTCTGGCTCAGTTTAATTTGCATCAATTCATGTAAGTTTTCCCAGATTTTTCTTAATGCATCCTGCTCATTATTTCTTCATGGCACAGTAGTATTCCATCATAATCATGTATCAGATCTTGTTTAGTCATCCCCCAATTCATAGACATTTCCTCAATTTCCAGTTCTTTG
This sequence comes from Monodelphis domestica, assembly GCF_027887165.1. Lineage (NCBI taxonomy): Eukaryota > Metazoa > Chordata > Mammalia > Didelphimorphia > Didelphidae > Monodelphis > Monodelphis domestica. The sequence continues at coordinate 89,993,441 of NC_077230.1, read as the reverse complement.
CCACCACAAAAAGTGCTATTAATATTTTTGTATATATAGACCTTTTTCCTTTGGGGGATATAGCTCCAATACTAGTATTGCTGGGTCAAAAAGTAGGTATAACTCCAAACTGCTCTCCAGAATGGTTGGATGAGTTCACAGCTCCACCAACAATGCATTAGTGTCTCTGGTCTTCATTCTTTCCAGCATTTGTCATTTTCCTTTTCTGTCATGTTAGCCAATCTGAGAGTTATGAGTGGCACCTCAATTGTTTTAATTTGCATTTCTAATGATTTAGAGCATTTTTCCTATTACTATACCTTTGAATTCTTTTCCTGAAAACTACCTTCTCATATTCTTTGACTCTTTGTCAGCTGGGAATCAACTCATGTTATAAATTTTACTCAATTCCTTTTATTCAAGAAATGAGACCTTTATCAGAGAAACTTGTAAAAGTTTCCCCCCAGTTTCCTGCTTCCTTTCTAAATCTTGCTACTTTGGTTTTGTTTAGGCAAAACCTTTTTAATTCAATATAATCAAAAGCATTGGTTTTATATCTTATAATGCTCTCTACGAATAGGTAAAATGTTCCACATTCCTCTAATTTGTTTATGGCATCATCCTTAATGTCTAATCTTGTACCTGTTTTGATCTTATCTCAGTATGAGATGTTAGTCTATATCTAGTTTTTATCAAACTGCTTTCCAGTTTTCCCAGCAATTGGTGTTAAATAGTGATTTCTTATCCCAAAATCATAGATCATTGAATTTGTCAGATTTTTAATTTTCTTAAATTCAGTCACAAAGCTGTGATTATATATCAAGGATTTTCTCTGCCATGCCTCCACAAAATAACCTATGTGTATCCAATGCCAACAGGAAAATTTATTTTGTTATAGATTCTCAGAAGAACCAAGCTATTGCATATTCAAGTTTTGAAAAACATAGAGCACTACCCTGGACACCCCTGAATTGAATATAGTCAAATATAAATCAGGCCAGGCAATGACATGAAAAATACCTTGATGTCCCACTGAAATATATGTTGAGCTGACCACCCAATAGTTAAACTGGTGACAGAGCCTTCAGATATTGGTTTACAAATTATTCTTGCAGGCAGCACATTAATTCTCAATTTGGTCCCCTTGATCACTCTGTATTGAAACTGAGAAACCAAATAGGACCAAGAATTTTGCATTGCAACTAAGGAGACCATTGCAAACCTCCAACCTTACTCCCACTATTGCTTTAATCCTAAAGTAAACTTCAGCAATATACTTGACAAAAATTATAAGACTTCCAATTTGATCTAACATGTCTTTCCTCATCAGAAATAAGGTCCTGACACATATTTGAACCCAGTAACATTAGTGGAGGTCTAGAGCCTTGAATGTGAAGTTCCAAAGTATACCATTCTAAAGTAGCTGCTAAACCCTGTCTGTCTGCAACATAGGAGCACCCATGCACTAAACAATGGTTTGTTGTTTGTTTGTTTTTAACCCTTACCTTCAGTTTTAGAATACAGACTGTATTTTGCTTCCAAAGCAGAAGAGCCATATGGGTTAGGCAATAGGGGTTAAGTGACTTGCCCAGGGTCACACAGCTTAGAAGAGTTTGAGGCCACATTTCAACCTAGGACATCCTATCTGCAGATCTGGCTCTCTACCCACTGAGTTACCTTCACTGCCCCTCAATCCACTTTTTCTATCATTTGATTAACCTGGTCAATAAGTCTATTTAGAATTACTCTGTATTTATAGGTTCCTATTTTGTAGCTTTATATCCTGGCATTAAATGATAAATTTTGGGATGAACCCCAACCTTCTCGCCACCTATGAACAGTCTAGCATCCACATCTGGCTATTTCCCAAGAAGCTTTTTATATACACCAATGGCTGGAGATCATGATTTTAAGTAGTGCTTCATATTTGGGATGATCCTATTCCAAGAATGATTTGAAGTTGTCCATTAAGTTAGGATCTGCACCTTGCGATGGTTTCAGAAGTCAATATCAGGGGAATTTGCCCTATGGGTTGTCTTCTTGATGAGATTTAAAGAATGAAGAAAATGGGTGGGAAATGCATGAATCACAAGTAGAAAAGGGCAAACCCTAAAATGGCCAATTCTAGCAAGATAGGTCTGACACTGCCATCACAGAACCAGCTGGCCCTTCTTCTAGTGTTGTGATCACCTGGTGGAGGAGGGAGCCAGCCAAGACCACACACATAGAGAACCTTATACCTGGGTACCCCCTCAGTCATTTTGGGATGCTCTTAACTCCGGGTGCTGTAGATGGAACCCAAATGATTGTGGGCTGCCATCTCTAACCTTTTGTTCTTCCTCACCCTCCAGTTAGAGGCTGGAGTTCTCTTTTACCCCCTCAATTCTCCTGTAATCTGCCTGCAAGTCCTCCCCTGGGCATCACACACTGTCATTTTCCCTAATAAACAGCAAAAGAAGTACTGTGTTTAAATGCTCCAACTTTTGCTTCTTTGGACAGCTATAAACAGTCTGAAAGAGGGCCACAATAGAACTGGCCCAGTTGAGAAAAGATAGAGTGTACCCCTATGGGACTTAGAAGTGTTTTCCCCTTCCTCCTTACTTCTTGATTTATTTGACTTACTGAATTGTTTGATAATTGAATTAAATAATTTTCCTAATCTGAATTACCTACCTTATTGTTGTTATTTAAATATAAATTGATCTTTGATGTGATATTTGGGGTTATTTCATGGTAGAGTTGCCCATGTTTAAAACGATGCCTGGACCTAAAGCAGAAGCACCACAAATCACCTGCTGCAGCAACCAATACAGAGGATATCTCCTTGAAGCTGTGGCACCCTCCTTTGTCCCCACCAAAGTAGACACTTTGTCTCTGAACTGAGACTCAGAAGAATAAAGTTCTAATCTCAACTGTGCCACTATTTTGCCTTGTGACTTCAGACAAGCTATTTGCCCTCTCTGAGCCTCAATTTTCCCATTTTTGAAATGAAAAGTTTGGACTAAACATCTAATGTTCCTTCAACCTCTAACTCCCTAGGAGACTTACTCGTATTTCCCCAAGTAATATTATGTAATCCCTAGTTCTGTTTTTCTTGCTCTCCATACTCTTAGCACAGTTAAGTTTGAACGAGAAATTTATTTCTCTGCTTTGTCTCTCACAACAAATATTTACTGCCACCTCCACCAGCAGGAATTTAACAGACTATCCCAGCATCTAAATGTGGCAGTCATTAGCAGGCCGCAGCCTGTCAGGTAACAACTTACAGGTTATTAACTAATAACTCTTGACAACAAAATGTAGAAATCAGGTGCTAATATTCTCGAGGAAGTTCTCACCAGCTCAAGAGATGAGGAACAAGGCCCAGAGGCAGACCTGGGTGAATGACGTTAATCTAATTGGAGCCCTGGTGGGGGAAACAGAAAATTCTCCCAACATGCTTTGGACCTCTGGCTTGCTGGGAAAGAAACACTCCACCATAATATGAAGGGAAGATGTATTTATTTTTGGAGGGACACTGGGGACAAAAGAGTTGAGACCAGACCTCAGGTATGAACTAAGCTTGCATTAGGAGCTGGAAGATGTTTGGACCAAATCCCCAGGAAGCCAGACAAGCTCTTTCAATGTAATTGTTTTATATATAGTAGCTCGCTTAAATTCGGGAGGGCAGGGATAATTCTTTTTTGTCCGTGTTGACTGGCTAAATCATCATGCAAAAGTTACAAGGGTAAATCTTTGCTTTTATATGCTGTTATAAGCATATAAAGGGACAGAGGCAGAACCAAGCCAGTCCTGAGCAAGGGACCACAGGGATATTTGCTTGGTTGAATTAGAGAGTTTGAATTTCGACGTTTGGTCAATTTCTTGGAAGATGTCACTGCTAAAATTCTGCCTGTCAACTCGACCTTAGTCCATGCTCTGCCATCCATTCTGGTCAAGGGTTGAGGGTAAGAGAGAGGAAGAGGAGACACACAAGTCATCATTTAGAACCTTCAAACACGTGGTGAAAAATGCTACTCCTCTCCAAAGAAAGAACTGTTGGATTCTGAATTCAGGTCAAAGAAAACTATTTTTCACTTTGTTCTCTTCATGGGTTTTTAAAAATATGTTTCCATGGAAATATGTTTTGTATGATAGCACATATATAACATCAAACTACTTTTGGTTTCAGAGAGGGATGAGAGGAGGAAGGGAGAAAATTTGGAACTCAAAATATTAGAAAACAAAAGCTAAAAATTGTTTTTACATGCAATTGGGCAAAAATAAAATATTACTGAAAAGTGAAAAAATTGAGAAAGAAGTTTATATATTTAGTCATATAGAGAATTAATCTTTCTACACTCAGAAGTGGAATGCAGGGCTATCTACTGTAAGAACTTTGGGGGAATATATCTTCTCTGAAAATCAGTATCTACCTGGATAGCAAAGTGATAATGACATTTCTCATTTTTTGTATGTTTCTCAGTGGGAAGAGAAAATTACCTTTTAGATGCTTGTAATATACTATGTTTATGTATAGAATTATAGCCCCCAGAACATTCCATGTAGAGTATTAACTATGGAATGTACCAAAAGAATACATAAATTTTATTTTTATTTCTTTATCATATTAAAGTTTTAAGGTATTTCTCGACCTCTTGCCCTATCCAATTCCCACTAGGAAAGACATCATTTCAAAGAGAAAGAGAGAGAGAGAGAGAGAGAGAGAGAGAGAGAGAGAGAGAGAGACAGAGAGAGACAGAGAGAGACAGAGACAGAGACAGAGACAGAGACAGAGACAAAGAGACAGAGAAAGACAGACAGAGAGACAGAGACAGAGAGAGACAGAGAGAGAGAGACAGAGAGAAACAGAGAGAGACAGAGAGAGAGAGAGAAAGAGAGAGAGAGACAGAGACAGAGACAGAGACAGAGACAGAGACAGAGACAAAGAGACAGAGAAAGACAGACAGAGAGACAGAGACAGAGAGAGACAGAGAGAGAGAGACAGAGAGAAACAGAGAGAGACAGAGAGAGACAGAGAGAGAGAGACAGAGAGAAACAGAGAGAGACAGAGAGAGAGAGAGTACTGTCTGAGCTTGCTCCTATTTATCAGTTCTTTCTCTGGAGGTAGACATACACAAAAGTCATTCTTCAAACAATATTTCTGTTGCTGCATATAAATTTTTTTTGGTTCTGCTTATTTCACCCTTCATTATTTCATGTAGGTCTTTCCATGTTTTTACAAAATTAACCTGCTCGCCATTTGTTACAGTCAGCATTCCATCACAATCATGTGCTATAACTTCTTTACCCACTCCCCAACTGTTGGGCATGCTCTCAATTTCCAGTTCTTTACCACCACAAAGAGAGCTGCTAAAAATATCTTTGAACATTAAGGTTCTTTTCTTTTTTCCCTGATCACCTTAGGAAATAAATCTAATATTAGCATTGCTATTTCCAAAAATATACTCATAGTTATAGCTCTTTGTACATAATTCCAGATTGCTCTCCAAAATGGTTGGATCAGTTTGCAGTTCTATCAACAGTTTATTAGTGTCCCCATTTTTCTGTCTCTCCTCCAATATTTGTCATTTTGCCTTTATATCATTTTAGTCAATCTGATAGGTGTAAGATATCTCAGACTTGCTTTGATTTGAATTTCTTTAATTTTCTGATCTTGAATTCTTTTAATTTGAATTTGAATTTCTAGTCTTTATATGACTATATAGCTTTGAATTCTTCATCCAAAAACTATCTTTTCATATCTTTTGACCATTTATTAATTAGGGAATGGCTCATATTCTTATATATTTTACAAATTTCTATATATATTTGAGATATGAGACCACTGTCTAAGAAACTGTCTATAAATTTTCTCCTGTTTTCTTCTTTCCTCCTAATCTTAGCTACGTTAGTTTTATTTGTACAAAACCTTTTCACTTTAATAATAAAATTATCCGTTTTATGTGTCACAATGCTTTTTGTCTCTTATTTAGAAATTCTTCTTCTGTTCATAAATCTGATAGATAATATGTTCCCTGATTTTCTAATTTGCTAATGCTATCTCCCTTTATGTCTAGGTCTTGTATCCATTTTGATCTCACCTTGGTAAGCTAGACTGTTTTCCAGATTTCCCAGTAATTTTTACTGAATATTGACTTCTTATCCCCAAAGTTTTACTATTATTTATTGTATGTCTATTCTGTTTCACTGATCTATATTTTTATTTCTTAGCTAGTGCCAGTTTTTTTAACCCTTATGTTCTAACTTAGAATCAATTTTATGTACTGGTTCCATAGCAGAAGAACAGTAAGGGCTAGGCAATTGGGGGTGGGGGGGTAAGTGACTTGCCCAGGGGAAAACAGTCTGAGGCCAGATTTGAACCTATAAACTCCTGTCTCTAAGCCTGGTTGTCTATCCACTGAACCTCCCAGGCACCCCAATCAGGTACTTTTGATAATTATTCTTTATTACACAGTTTAAAATCTGGTACTACTAGACTTTCTTTCTTTACATTTTTTTCCTATTAATTACTTTGATATTCTTGATCTTTTGTTCTTTCAAATGAATTTTATTTTTTCTAATTCAATGAAATAATTAAATCTGATTTTAAAAGCAAAACCCTTCACATTTAACTCCAGGATACCCTCATGCTGATCGACATTTATCTTCATATTTCTGCCACACTCACTTAAAGGTTTCTCAGTCATTTGCTGATTCCTTGGCCCAAGTCCATTCCTCTATAGAGCTGTGACCCATAGTTCCCTGCAGATAAAAAAAAAAGGTGGGCTTCTTATTCTCCCACCTGGCCATCTAGGATGATCTAGGAGATGCCCAAGATCCTCATCCATCACCAAGATCACAAGTCAAGTGGCCTATCAATTATAGCTTCCCAGCTAGATGTACCAGCATGGGAGGCTCTTCTGATGTTGGTGATCTCATCAGTACTTTCTTTTCCAGTTTGCTGGGGAAAACTCTGCAGAGAAGAAAATCTGCCTGATTTTGCAGGTAGGAAATTTATGGTTATCTTGTGCCTTTACCCAAATGGTGCTTTATTTCTCCTATCTGGGTCAGTCTTAGGTATAAGCCTAAGGGACATTGGGTCTTTCCTCGTGTGTTCCTGGGAGAGCCTCTGGACAGGGAAAGGGGAGGGAGAAGAGTGTGGAGATGAGGGAACTGATAATCTGTTTCTTTCTGGGGGTAGGAGGGAAGAGTCAAGAGATTGGCCTTCATTGCTCAGATTGCTGAGAAGAGTTGACAACCATCAATGAAAACCTCAGACAAGGCTCATTCAGCTCTTGCCTACTTAATGGGGTCATGAGACTACAGGACAAAAAAATCCTTTCATTTCTGTTTTCAAAAACCATTAATAGCTACAGAATTCAATCCAGACTCTTCAGCCTAACATTTATTATCTTATACAATCTAGCCCTAGCCTGACCCACTCAATTCTTACTACATCCAGGCCCAAAGCTGATTGATTTGGTTCCTGACTATGTCTTGCTACAACTATATCCTGGGATTGGAAGGAATAAGGAGGGAAGAAGGGGAAGCCAAAAGAGCAAGGGTAATATCAAGCACTGGGTTTTCTGAACCAAACCAAACCCAGAATCAACATAGTTAATGGAAGAGGAGAATAACTGTGTGTGGGAAAGCTTCAGCACATTTTCAGAATGCTGGAACATGAGGATTGGGTTATCTTGTCCAGCTTCTCCTTTTATAAACTAGGACACTGAGGCCCAGAAGGGTGAGGGTAGTAGTAGTAGTAGTAGTAGTAGTAGTAGTAGTAGTAGTAGTAGTAATAGTAGTAATATCAACAACAATAACAATAATTTGCATTTACATGGTATTTTAATATTGGTGAAGCATTTTACAAATATTTATCCTATATAATGTATTATAATAATATATTAATAATGTAATAATTATGAGAAAGGAATTCACCTCCCTTTGTTTTAATTTAATCAATCAGGGACCTAGAGGTCCTTTACCATTGAGATGTGCAGAGATATACATGCCCACAGTGAAAGGAAGTTGAAACTAACAAGCTAGGAATTTGATCCCACAGGAACTGCCCCCTTGGACAGTACCAGGCAAATTAAGGAACTATGATTGGTTCCTGAGATGTGACATGGGATAGCTGAGTGGAGAAAACTGCTTATAAAGGTGAGACCAAGGGTCTGGAGGATATTCTGAATCTGATTCCCATTTGGATCTTGTGGAGATTCTGATTCACATTTGCATTCAGATTTGGATTCTTACTCTGACTGGTCCTAGTGATTCTTGCTGAAGAGACTCTCAAGGACTTCTGGCTGGAGATTAGAACCCTGTCAATGGTCACATAGGGTGGTAGATTGGCAACTCTCTACCTCTTTCCTACATTTTCCTCTTGTTACTATCTCTACCTTGATGTAATAAAGCTACTTAAGCTACTAACAGCCTCATAATTTTTTTTAAAAATTATTATATAATACATATTACATATCATTTAATCCTTACAACAACTCTGTGAGATGGTTGCTGATATTATTCCCATTTTTCAGATGAACAAAACGGCACTCAAATAGATTGAATGATGTACCCAGGGTCATAGAGTAAGTAAGTACTGGAGGCAGGATATGAACTCAGGTCTTCCTGATTCCAAGTCCAGCACTTCATCCATTGTATGATGGCACCTAGCGACCTAGAGGTATGATGGTACCTAATATTCCCCAAGTGCAGCTAGGTGACCCACTGGATATGATGCCAAGCCTAGAGTCAGAAAGACTCCTCTTCCTGAATTCAGCTCTGACCTCACACTTACTAGTTATATAACTCTGGGAAAATCACTTAACCCAGTTTGCTTCAGTCTTCTAATCTGTAAAAATGGTATGGAGAAGGAAACATCAAGCCACCCCCAAATCTTTGCCAAATAAACTCCAAGTGGGCTCATGAAAATTCAGATACAACAAACAACTGGACAACAACACCATCACCAACACACAGTGATTTAGTGGCAGCCTTAGGACCAGGACCCAATGTATTTCCTGTAGTCTTTATACTGCGAGGAAGAAGAAACTCCCCTGGCAAAAGTTGTCTCTGAAAAGCATGAATTAAATAAACAAGACGGAAGACCCAGTGACAAACTGACTGAGATGCTCCCAGTCCTGCCTGCTGCCCAAGAGGTGCATAGATCACCCTACTTGAGGTACCCTCAGAGGCTCCAGCAGAGCCAGCAACTGTCTTGACCCCATTTGCCCTGCTCTTCTGATGCCATCTGAGATTTACTGTATTTATATCAATGTCTGGCAGATTTGCACTTGAAACAGCTGCTGGGATAAATACGAAATTAATCAGTTTCTGCTCCCAGGTGGTGATGGAGAGATTCACGACAAGTAGCACTCTAGCAGGCCAGCCCAGATGAAGCCCACAAAGCTTACACTTAGCTCCTTAATAACTAGAGCTCATGAAGGCTTACTTGAAGGCAACTAAAGGCAAAAACAATTGAAATTGAAGGCACAACTTAGTGGAATGAGAATTCTGGGAGTATGTAGAAGCAGCATCCTCCCCATCCCCATGCCTGGAATGCCCTCCCTCCTTATTTCTGGATCTCAGAATTCTTAGGTTCTCCAAGGTTCAACTCAAGTGCCTCCTCCTGGGAGGCTTTCTGGACTTTTCCACTTGTTAGTGTCTTTCCCTCCCCAAAATATCCTCCTATTTATTTCCCAGGTGTCTCTCCCCACCCCTGATCCCAGTATACTTTGAGTTCCTTAGAGGCATGGACTATTCTATGTTTATCTTTGCATTCTTGAAACCTAGTACAATGACTTGCATGTAGATATTAATTGATAAATGTTTTGAACTGAATTCACTTTATGAACTAGCCCTTTATGATCAGTAAGATCCTTTAGCTTTTGGGGCTACGAGGAGAAAAAGAGGCCTCTATTCCAGGAGAGGCACCTTAATTCAATGAAGAGAGTACTAGGCTTGGCTTTAGGAGACGAGTTCAAGTCTAGACTCTTCCATTTCTGGCATATGCATAAATGCATGAGGTTAAGTAAATCATTTAAGCTGGTCTAAGCCTCAGATTTTTTTTAATCTGTTAAATAGGGAATGCTAATCCGTAAGCAGATAGGTAGCTCTGTGGATTAGAGCCAGGCCTAGAAATGAGAGATTCTGGGTTCAAATCAGGGCCTCAGATACTTCCTAGCTGTGTATGACTCTGGGCAAGTCACTTAACCCCCATTGCCTAGCCCTTACCACTCTTCTGACTTGGAACCAATACATAGTAGTGATTCTAAGATAGAAGGCAAGAATTTAAGAAAAAAATAAACATCTAGAAGGACTAGAGGGAAGGCAGAGGAAAACAGAAAAAACCTGCTTTGAAACCAATACACAGTGTTGATTCTAAGATAGAAGATAAAGATTTAAAACAAGCAAAGAAACAAACAGAAAAAAAAGAAATCTGACCTCATACATTTACTCCCTGTGTGACACTGGACAGGACTAAATCCTGTTTAACTCAGTTTCCTCATCTATAAAACAAGCTGGAGAAGGAAATGACAAACCACCCCCGTATACGTGCCAACAAAAACCCTAGATGGGGTCGTGAAGAGTCAGACGTGACTAAAAAATGATACAAACAGCAACAACAAAGTGCTCATACCTTTTATCTCACATTGCAGTTGAGAGAAGGGTCCTTTGTAAACTGTAAAACGTTATATACATGTAAACTATTACTATCTCTCACCAAGCCAATTGTATGGAACTTTGTGCTTCTGGATATCTCCCCTGCTCTACCATATGTTTCTTGGGGGGCAGGGACGTTGCTGAATTCCTCTTTGTCTCTCCTAGCACAGCGCCCTGCACATCGTATGCACTTGATAAATATTTCTGCAATGAACAAATGAATGAATGAATGAACAACTTCGGAAGCAATCCTGTTGGGAAGAGTCAGTCAGCCAAGAACATGAATTGGACACTTGGGGTCCTGGAATGAGAATTAGCTTTGTAGACATAGCAGGACAGATTGAGAACTGAAAAGTGACAGCAGAAGCCCTCTGGTTCAATCTTTTATTTTAAAGGAGAAGAAAGAGAGGCCCGAAGAAGTGTTTTTTCCTAAGATCTCACACGTTGTAAGTGCCAGAAGTGAGATTTGAACTCATCTTCCCTCTCCAATCAATTAATATGCATTTATGAAGCAGTTTAGCCCTGTGCTAAGCACCAACGATACAAAAAGAGGTAAAAGACAGTCCTTGCCTTCAAGAAGCTTACAATGTAACAGGGGGAGACAACATGCAAATAAACGTACACAAAGCAAGCGAGATACAGGATCAATGGGAAATTAGTAACAAAGGGAAGGCACTAGAAGAAAGAGAACTTGAGGAAAGATTCCTAGAGAAGGTGCGATTTTAGTCAGGACTTAAAGAAAGCCAGATGTATCATTACTGCTTCTTGCTTTAGAGTATTTGTGGCCCTCTCTGAGGAATACCTCCGATGACTCAAAACACAATTCGACCAGCAGCTGCTACCAAATAACTGATTAAAACCTAATTGGGAAATAGTTAACAAAAATAAATAAAAATACAATGAAACAGATATCATTATTAAGGCAGTCTCTGCTCCCCAAGACAAATCCTAAGCCCCTGAGAGTCCAGGTCTTAGTCCTTGAGCAGAGCCGTGTTCTCTCACCTGACACCATCATTCCCACAAGATATATATGGTCTCCCCCTTCTCTTAAATAGGTTCTAATTTCCAAGAAGACCCATCCTTTATTAACAATCTGCAAAGTTTCTCTAAGGAACAGAGGCTGGTCGAAACCCTGTGGATGGATCACTGCCTGTACCAAGCCCTTCAGAAACAATTATTATCTCAGCGTCCCAATGACATTTGGAGCGCTGTGTATACAAAACTAGTCAGACACAACTAAAACCATATTCATCACACCCCAAAGGACACAGGCCAGAAAAATATTCTAAATTAATTAATTAATTAAATGAAATTTCAAAAAAAAAAAGGAAACAAGTCAATCAGCTTATTATCAGAGGAGACAAATCTGTTCTCTAAACCCCAATCCAGTCAAAGAGCATCACTGAGTTGAATCCCTCCGTTTTACAGTTGAGGTCCAGAGAAGTTAGGTGACTTGCTAAGGGCCCTACAGGCTGTAAGGGGCAGAGTAAGAATTTGAATTTGGACCTGGTGATTCTAAGGTCAGTGATTCCAATCATTCCAATGATTCCTAAGGTTAGCGTTCTTTCTGATGCATTAGATCCCCTCTTGAGCCTATGTTCTTCGCACAGATGCTATGGACCAATGAGCAGAGGGTGATGAATGAGGTTTGGCACTTAGCATGAAAGGTGAGTCAAATGTCATATCTTAGACCCAGCTGGAGGCTGGGCAGGGTAATAGAAGGGACGTGAAGAGTGGAGAAGTGGAGGAAGCCAACTAAAGGGATGGAGGAAATGCTTATATATTTAGAACTAACAACTAAACAGGAAAGGTTCACCACACTGGAGCTCTGAGCATCAGTCAAAATCACAGCGAAACCAAAAAAGGCCATTCCAACAATGCAGCCCACTAAGAGTTCCTGAAAGCAGAGAGCTAGAGAAGGAATCTGGGTACAACCAAAGCCTCACCCCTGTGGGTTAATAGCATCTCTTAGAGATTGTGTCCCAGGGCAAATCACCCAGCCCCTTGTCCAGGTACAAAGGCCAGTTCTTCTGCCAAAAATATGGGTACCCATCCATTCCCTGCAAAATATTCCTTTTCTGTTACGTTAGAAAGAGAATGGGACTAAATCAGTGGACTAACGTCCCTCTTTTGACCCTTAGTCACTGTGAGATCTTGGGCAAGTTTCTTAAATCCCTGTCTAGTAGGACCTCATTTTAGGCAACCATTATTCCAAGACTCCTATGGGATGTTGAAAACTGTGCATAATAGCAGACTTTGCTATTCAGTATTTATTATATGAACTTTATAAGGCACTTTGTGACTTTTCTTGGGCTTATCAGAGCTACCAGCATCACTACTCTTATACTTTGAGGCCATTATTAGTAACTAAATAGCATTAGTGAAATAAAGAGAAGCACTGCTCTGACTCAGACACAACTTATTACAAGCCAGAAGTTGGGAGAAGGACTAGAGATTTGGGGAGGACAGATGGAAAAGGGAAAGGCAAAACAATGTAATGACACATTAGAACATGATTGGGTAAACTACTGTGAGACTTTATATCATGTGGGGAAATGGGGTGGATTTAGTATATAATTTAAAATTTTGTTTCATATATATATATATTTTTTAAAACCCTTACCTTCCATCTTGGAGTCAATACTGTGTATTGCTTCCTAGGCAGAAGAGTGGTAAGGGCTAGGCAATGGGGGTCAAGTGACTTGCCCAGGGTCACACAGCTGGGAAGTGTCTGAGGCCAGATTTGAACCTAGGACCTCCCGTCTCTAGGGCTAGCTCTCAATCCACTGAGCTACCCAGCTGCCCCCTGTTTCATATATTTTTATGTCTTTATTTTTTTATAATTGGCAATTGAGGATATGTGAATTCTCATGTGCTGAGTTTGCATAAAATGAGATCCTGCTCTATTTCTGTCCCTCAAATGCAAAATGGAGTTAACAACACCTATACTAACTACCCATCCCAGGTTAATTATTTTTAAAAAGTGATTTATAGGAGAAATTGAGATGAAAAAAAGCACTTTGGAATCATGAGACATGGATTCAAATCCTGCCCCTGTCATTTTGTATCTATGTGACCATGGCCCAGTTGCTTACCTTCTCTAGGTCTCAATTTCCTCATCTGTAAAATGAAGTGTTCAGACTAGATGGTCTTTGGAGTCCTTTTCATATCTAGATCTATAAGCCTAAATAAATACATAAACGTCTCCCAATTTATACAACTTCTTCAGTGTAGGTAGGGAGTTCTTGGTGAGGAAATTTTGTCTTCCAGTACAATCTATAATAGCTCTGCAATTTATGATTTTGCGGATTTTCTAAAGACTCATAGAAGTTAAATGACTTCCCCAGTGCTAAAAAACTGTCTGCCCTTTGATCCAGCCATACCACTGCTCGGTTTATACCCCGAAGAGATAATAAGAAAAAAGACTTGTACAAAAATATTCATAGCTGCGCTCGTTGTGATGGCAAAAAACTGGAAAACGAGGGGATGCCCATCAATTGGGGAATGGCTGAGCATATTGTGGTATATGTTGGTGATGGAATACTATTGTGCTAAAAGGAATAATAAAGTGGAGGAATTCCATGGAGACTGGAACAACCTCCAGGAAGTGATGCAGAGCGAGAGGAGCAGAACCAGGAGAACATTGTACACAGAGACTGATACACTGTGGCACAATCGAATGTAATGGACTTCTCTACTAGCAGCAATGCAATGATCCAGGACAGTTCTGAGGGAGTTATGAGAAAGAACACTATCCACATCCAGAGGAAGAACTGTGGGAGCAGAAATGCAGAAGAAAAACAACTACTTGATCACATGGTTCGATGGGGATATGACTGGGGATGTAGATTCTAAACAATCACCCTAATGCAAATATCCATAATATGGAAATAGGTCTCAATCAATGACACATGTAAAACCCAGTGGAATTGCTCATTGGGTATGGGAGAGGGGAGAGGGAGGAGAGGGAAAGAACATGAATCATGTAACCATGGAAAAATATTCTAAATCAATTAGATTAAAATTTCCAAATTGAAAAATAAAATAAAATAAATGACTTTCCCAGGATCATACAGCCAACATGTGTCAGAAGTGACATCTGAACTCAGGTCTCCTGACTCCTCGACTTGTTCTCTATCTGCTATAGAACACTGTCTCTCATTTGTATAATTCTACTTCTCTTTCAAGATCCAGATCAAAAGTAGGCTCCAAGAATCTCCTTGATTAACTCCATTCAATTGGTGGCACATGATTGAATGTCATTCTGAAAATGTTGAGGGACATTGAGTGAGTCCTTGTTCCCCTTCTCCTCTAGTTCAAGATCAGAGACTTTATTTCCCTATTAGACTTGAGAATTCCCAGAAGGCCGAGATCATGTCTCTTCCTTTTGACTATGTCACTCTCTACCTTCAACCCTGCCCCTATTTGATCAGCTAGAATGGTTCCTTCTCACCTCTAGCTTTGAATATTAAATTTCCTTGTTGGCTTTGAAGGCCCTTCACAGCTTAGCCCCTTTTGATGTTTCTGGTCTTTCCCATCTCATTTTTTGTCACATATTCTTCAATCCAGTGAGGTTGCTTTATTTTCTGTTTCTCAAACATGACTGGCTATCTCCTAACTCCAGGTATCTTTACTGTGTGTCCCCCATGTCTAGAATGCTTTCCCTGCTCATCCAACCTCCCAACTTTCTTCTAGTCTCACCTAAAGTCCCACCTATTGCATAAAGACTTTCCTCGCCCACCTTAATCTTAGCACCTTCTCTATGAAGTTAGCTCCATTTTCCCTATATGTATCATATTTGTACAAGTCATCTCCACTATTAGACTTCTTGAAAATGGAGTTTGGGGTTTATTTTTTGCATTTTTTGTTCCCAAAGTTTTTTAGTAAAGTTCTTGGTATGTAGAAGGTGCTTAATAAATGCTTGTTAATTTAACTCTTCATCTCCTTTCTCCTTGTAGTATCCAGTATAAGGTTCTCTCCCTTTCCCCCCATTATTTTTCTTGGAAGTAGAAATTGGAGTGATATAAAAGCCCATTTAAAATACAAAACCCATTTTGATCTTATCTTGGAAAATGTTGTATGGTATTGGTCTAGTTTCAGCCAGACTACTTTCTAGTTTTCCCAACAATTATAACCAAATAGTGAATTCTTATCTCCAAAACTTACATCTTTTCTTTTGTCAAAAACAAGGTAACTATAATTTTATACAACTGTTTGTTACATGTCTGTTCTGTTTCACTGATCTATTTTTCTGTTTCTTAGCTAGTACTAAAGAGTTTTGATAATTACTGCTTTATTTACTGCAGCTTAAAGCCTGGTACTGTTAGACCTTCTTCTTTATACTTTTTGTCCTTAATTCCCTTGATGTTCTTGATCTTTTGTTCTTCCAAATTAATTTTATCATTTTGTCTAGTTCAATAAAATTATATGTTAATACAAACAAATAAATTTAAATTTAGAAAATGAACCACAAATTCAGAATAGTCTCATGAAGCAAGGGTGGCTACATTTTCTGTTTTTAAAATTTGATTTAATTTTTTTCACTTAATAAAAATCTGTTTTTTCTCCCTTCTACCACAATCCATCAAGTTGAAAAGAAAAGGAGGAAAAATCCTTTGAAATAAATAATCCATAGTCAGAAAAAAACAAATTCTCACCCTGGCCATGTCTTAAAACTAGATGTCTCCACATATACTCTGAGTTCATCACTTTCTCTTTCAGGATTTGGGCAGCATGTGTTGCACTTCTTTTTAGAAAATATAGCTAGGCTGCACAGTAGATAGAGCTCCAGGACTGGAGTTGGGAGTACCTGGGTTCAAATCTGACCTCGGACACTTCCTAGTTGTATGACCCTGGATAAGTCACTTAACCCCAACTGCCTTGCCCTTATTATTAGTCTACCTTAGAAAAGATATTTATATCAGTTCTAGGACAAAAGATGAGGGTTTAATAAACTAAAAAATTTGAACCCAAGTGCTACTGAGTGTGGGCCTGATTCTATCCACTGTGCTATCTAGCTGCCCCTAAAGAGCTTACATTTTTTAAAATATAAATTTTATCTTTTCCAGACGACACATCATCACATTTTCTCAATATTCATTTTATGATATTTTGCAATCCATGTTCTCTCTCTCCCTCTTACTCCTCCCCTTTCCCCAAAGAAGGCAGGTAGTATGATAAAAGTTCTACACCTGTCATCACATAATACATAGTTCCCTATTTGTCAGGCTTTGAAAGAAGACACACGTTGCTTACACTAGACAACAATTCATGGAAGAAATAAAGAAGGGTATATTTCAATTTACATTTGGATTCCATCTGCTCCTTCTGTAGCAGCAGATATCTTTTTTTTTTGTCATGAGTCTCTTGACTCTGCCATGAGTTGTCCTGGAGCCTTGCCTGGTTGATAATGGTTAAGTCATTCAAAATTGATCATCATGCCTTATTGCGCTTGCCATGCACCACTTTCTCCTGGTCCTGCTCACTTCACTTTGCATCACTTCATAAAAGTCTTGCCAGGATTTTTTAGGACCATCTTGTTTGTCATTTCTCATGGCACAATAGTATTCGATTACAAGCAAATACCACAACTTGTTCAGCCATTCCCTAACTGATGAACAACCCTTCATTTTCTAGTTCTTCGCCACCACAAAAAGAGCTACTATAAATATTTTTGTGCAGATGGGTTCTTTTCCTCCATTTTTAATCTCTTTGGATACAGACCTGCCGGTGGTATTGCTGGGTTGCAGGGTATGCACAGAGCTCACATGCTAACAGAAAATTCATCCAGGGAACTGAGAATCAAGAATGGAAGGTCGGAGTCATGGCAGTAGCGTTCTGAGAAGAAAGGATGACTGGTCTGGACCTTTCCTCCAAATGCCGCTTCAGGGAGGACCTCACCAATGGGAGGAAGAAGCTCCGGAGGAGGGAGAAGGAAGCTGAATTAGTGGTTAAATCTAGAGGATGGGGGATGGCTGGTCTGGATCACCAGAGCCCTACAAATGGGAGGTCCTCCAGCGTCAGCTAGCCCAGGTCTCTCCTTCTATAGATGAGGAAATTACGGCTCTTGGAGTCTAAATTATTTGTCCAAGGTCACCCAGGTAGTAAGCCTCAGAGGGCTGACGTAAATGCAGGTTCTCTCACCAAAGTTCTTTCTGCTGTCCCAGACTGGACACAGGAAGCCCTGCAGTGCCCCGGGCCTTCCAAGAGTGGTGAGCATTGGCTGCTGCCCTGCTCCAAGTCCCAGCAGGAGCTATCATCAGCCACATGAGGGATGAGGTCCCAAAATCCTGGGCAGAAAAGCAAGCCAAGTCCTAGGGAATGCTGGGATCCAAGGAGAGAGCCAGAGATCAGAGGGCATTTTCTTGCTAGACAGGAAGCTCGGGTGGACCTGGTAGCAACACAGCTTCAGACCCATCTTTTGCTCCCAGGGTAGGTTTGGGGAGGAGGGAGAAGAGAATATACAGATGGACTGGGGGAGGGAGTAGAGATGGAAACCGTTCAGGGCACCCGGCCAAAGGCAGTTGCTCAGCATCTGGCACGTGCATGATAAAAAGATTGGGACAGATAAGATTCCAGCTTAGGACAGAACAATCTGAGGGCCAAGAAGGGGCAACAGCTCCAGTTTGCCAAGATGCTGGGCGACTCCTCCTCCAAGTCAGAAGCCGTCTGATTCTCATCTGACCCAAGGATGGGCTGAGAGATGGAGAGCACTCAAAAGAAAGGAGAACCGACACGGAGGCATCGTGATACCATCTTTTCAAGGAGAGCTTTGCACAAGGGACTGGGACATCCCTCACCAACCCGACATCACAATTGTGGGGAGCTGTTCAGATGGCCCAGGGCCAAAGCAAATAGAGAGTATTTATTTCGCAGTTGTGCCACAGCATCTTTACCTTCTGAACAGAGTCAGTGAGGACTTGATCCTTCTACAATTGTTCAAGGCTCACCCTATTTGTGATTCCTTTCTGCAGGGTGAATTTTCTGAATTGGGTGAGATAAGGGGCATCTCTGACCTGGTTTCTTTATTGCACATTGATGTGAGGGATTCAGGGACCTTCTTGACCACTTTTGGGGAAAACCCAAGATGTATTCCAATTTCCCTGGGGAAATGAACCAAAGAGAGAACCTGACCATTTAAATCAGTACCCTAGGATCAAACCAAGATCTATGTAAGGGCTTTGGGACACCCTAGGTTACTAGTGACAAGGAAAATGAGTTGGCCTCATTTAATTAACATTAGTAGTTTCAATGGAAGAAAAGAACTTTTAATTGACCATTTATAAAAAAAACTACTTTTCAAAAGAAGCAAAACACACGAGGGAAAAGTAGTTAACGTAATGCAGTAAAAATAGCGCTAGACTGAGAGTTAAGAATACTAGGTCTGGGTCTGGGCTGAGCCACTAATTAGATGGGACCTTGAGCAAGCTCCTTTAACTACCTGGGCCTCACTATGGCTCTCCTCTGTAAAAAGAAGGAATTGCAACTAAATGACTTCCCTATTGCTATTAAAGGCACCACAATCCTTCCAAGCCCAGCAGTTGACAACCTCAATATCAAAGCTTCTTCATTTCTTCTTGAATTCTTCCCACTTCCTTACCCCTCAAATCCAACCAGTTGCCAAGCCTTAGCAGGTGTCCCTTTAACATGGTTCCCATTCATCCCTTTCTCTCCACTCCCACAACACTCATCACTCTAATTCCAGCCCTTATCACCTCTCAATTGGATTGTCACAATAGATTTCTTTTTTATGTATTAAGGTTATTTAATTAATTAATTAAGAAAAATTCCCCATGGTTACATGATTCATGTTCTTTCCCTCTAATCCCCCCGACCCCCTCCTATAGCCAACATGCAATTCCACTGGGTTTTACCTGTGTCACTGATCCAGACCTATTTCCATATTACTGATAATTGCACTAGGGTGATCCTTTAGAGTCTACACCCCCAATCATATCCCTATCGAACCATCACAACAGACTTTTAATTGGCTTTCCTCCTTCTAATATCTTGCCTCTCCAATCCTTCCGCCACATAGCTGATAAGATAATTTTCCTGAAGTTCGTCTTACTAGGTCAACACCTTCCCCCAAAAGTTGCAATGACTTCCTAATGCTTCTGGGGAAAAGTACAGATTCCTCTGTCTGGAATTTTTCTTTTTTCTTTTCGGTTTTCACAGTCTCTACAGACTGACTTTTACCTTATAACTCCTCATTCACAGTGTGCTCCAAACTGTCCTACTTAATGTTTGGTACAGGACATTCCATCTCTTGCCTTCATACCTTTGTACAGGCTCTCCCCTAAGGCTGTAATGTACTCCCTCCTCATTTTTACTTTTTCAAATCCTTAGCTTCCTTAAATACTGGGCCTCCTCTTAAGCCAATCCTTTCCTGTTATGGTCACATACACCTTGATCCCTGGACATTTTTACCCTATCTTGAAATTACTTGATCACTCTTCTGTGTATATTTTGTATTGACTCATCTACATACATATTACTTTCCCCACTGTCAGAATGTAAGCTCTTTGCAACAGGAATTATTTTTATTTTTGCTTCTATGTCCCAAGAACCCAAATGACTATTTTCATGTAGTGATTATTTAATAAACGTCCAAGTAAACGAATGAAGTCCTCTTTCATCTCACCACCTAAGAGCTTAAGTCACTTAATCTCTAGCCCTCACTTTCCTAAATTGTATGAGGAGAGAGGGAAGAAGGTTTTTGGGAAGAATCAACACATTAGCCTGAAGGAAAGGAAACTAAAATCCATTTGAAGTCAGTAACATAGTATCCCATAGTATCCAAAGTATGGGGCTTGACCAATAGACCCTACACACCCAAAGCATGGAGGGTGAGAAAGCCTTAGAGGTCTGCACAACAGCAAAACATCAGATATCTGAGAGTGAGTAGTAATATCCCATCTCAAAAAAAAAAAAAAGCTGACACACCAATGTTTTCAGGGGGAAAAAACTCTCAGGAAAAAATAGGTTAACAAGCAGATAAATCAACAAAGAGAATCTTAAAAACAGAAGAAATATGAGTAGTAAGTCCTCAAAGAGTACACAAAGCTCTCAACAAATTAAGACAAAGGAAAGTATATCAATGCATAAACAAAGAATTCTGCAAAGTTCCAAGAAGGCAGAGAACAATAAGAAACTCTAGAGTGGCTTAAAAGAAAAATGAAATTCTTGAAAAAAAAGTTAGGAATGAATATAGGTCAAAACTTAAAGGTCTCAATATTAAAATTCAATTAGCAGATTTTAAAAAGTACATGAAAATTCTAGCAGATTTGAAATGCAAAAATACTTAGGTATAGCAAAATCTTGCAGAAGGGAAGAGAAAGGAAACATGATTAAAATAAAAATATGAATTACATACAAACCAGAATTATTGTTAAGCAACTTAAAAATCACATCTCTCTCAGAATAACATTACACATTTAAAAAACAACCTTAAAACCATAATAATAAGCAGGTTAATTTTGCAAAAAACATGGAAAGACCTACATGAAATTATGAAGACTGAAATGAGCAGGACCAAGAAAACATTCTGTATAGCAACAGAAATATTGTTTGAAGAATGACTTGTGATTGTCCATCTCCAGAGAAAGAACTGATAAATATAAAGACATAATTTATATATATATATATATTTATATGTATGTATATGTATACACACATATATATTCATTTGTTGAGAGCTTTATGTACTCTTTGAGAATTTACTACTCATCTTTCTTCTGGTTTTAAGATTCTATTTGTTGATTTATCTGCTTGTTAGCTTATATCTATATGTCTTTGTCAAATGATGCCTTCTCTAATAGGGAAAGATGAGGGAGGGAGTTAATTGGGTATAAGGGGGATGGACAAAAAGGAGTCAGTAGTTAGAAACAAAAATATCTACCAACAGGAAATGTTTGAAAGGAGAGGAAGAGAAGGATTAACAGGGGAGAAATATATAAGATGGAGAGAAAAACACAGTAATCATAACTGTGAATATGAATGTATTGAATTTGCCCATAAAATGGAAGAGAATAGGAGAGTGGATTAAAATCCTACAATATGCTATCTACAAGAATTATATTTAAGGCAGAGAGGCACACACAGAGTAAAGATGAAGAATCTACTATTTCAGACAAAGTTTAAAAAAGTTGGGGTAGCAATTATGATCTCAGATTGATTATAATGGAATAACATGGTGCCGTAAGAAATAATAAGCAAGATGATCATAAAAAACCTGGAAAGACTTACATGAAGAGATGTCAAGTGAAGTGAGTAGAACCAGGGGAATGCTGTATGCAATAGCAGCAATAAAATATGACTTATCTATTATAATCAATGCATGGATCCAGGACAACTCCAAGGAACTCTACCTCTGATAGAAGGAACTAAAAAAGTCTGAATGTAGATTGAAGCATGCTAGTCTCCATTTTAATTCCTCCATGAACTTTTTCTCATGTAAACAATATGTATCTTCTTTCACAACATGATGAACATGGAAATATGTATTGTATGATAACACATATACAATCTATGTACAACCTTCCATACTGGGGAAGGGGGAGTGTGGGAGAAAACATGGATCAAAAAATATCAGAAAATTTTTATTTAAAATTTTACTAACTATAGTTAGTATATATAATCTAGAAAAATGTAAAAAACAAAACCAAAAAACATAATGTGGGAAAAATACAAGAAATTTGTCTACAACTTCTACATATAGACAACAAAGCATCAATATAAAGAATCTAAAGTGCCTCCTGAAAAAACCTTGTCCTGTCCTCCAAACTACAAAGTGGTTAAAATTTAACAATTTTAGTTTTAATGTCAACAAATTTTTCAAGCAACCAGGAGAAAGACCTTCAAAAAAAAAGAAATCTGAATAATACAAAATTATTCTGCAGTTATTAAATAATAAAAAGAATGGGATGATAATATATTTTTAAAAAAGCAAAGGAGATTGATCTGTAATACCAAATGACCTTTCCTGTAAACATGAGCCTAATCATCAACAAAAGAGAAAATTTATGACATTTCTGGAAAATAAAAACAAAAACAAAGAAAAGTAGACATGAGCAAAATATTTTACTTTAAAACAGGCCAAAGAACAGAATCATAAGAAGGCCACTACTAGGAAGGAAAGAATAAGTAACTAAATAATTACTATGTTTTTATAGATAGCTTTTATAAAGAGAGAAGGATTTTGAGGGGTTTCTTTGGGTTCATCATTCATAGGCAGGAGTTAGATTCTCTGTAATAGTTTCTAATTGATAAACCAAATCTTTTCTTCTAGGATAGGATTCATCTACAATTTTCAAGTCATGATAGAATGGAAAGAATGCTGGATTCAGTTAGGGGATGGGAGTTTGTGTCTCAATTTTACTACTCACTACCTGTGTCATCTGGGTCATGTTAGTGAAATTCTCTGGCTCTCAATTTTCCTCATCTACAAAATGGTGGGGTTGGACTAACTGACCTCTAAGGTCTTTCCCAGCTCTACATCTATGATTCTATGATTTGACCCCTCCCTACCATTTTGAGCTGTGATTCCAAATTGTTGAGGGATAGTATGGTCTACCATAATTGTAAGAAATCCCGTGACCCAATATATCATCCTGCCTTGCTAGGATGCTAGGAAATGCTAGGAAAGCATTTACTAGTTCCCCAAATTGCTAGGAATTATTATCTACTACAGCCTGCTTGTTGGTGTCTAGGGAACTGCAATGATTTGTCCTTCTGCATTTCAAATATCACAATTGTACCCAACCTCCACTCTCACTCCCCAACAACCTGTTGCTTTAAACTGTGTTTCCATGAAATCCCTTAGGGACTAAAAGAATATGAAAGTAGCCAAAGCCTCTATGCTAGTTCCTGCTGCTTTCAGGGCAATGGATACTTGTGTTTTTATGGAAAGGAATCAAATCTCAAAACCCCAGATTTAAGTTGATGGTAATTAGTAATTGGAACTGAAATGTTCTTTCCTGGGGGTATGCTTCTGTGAAAGCAAAATCAGGCAGATGGTTGAGTAAGAGGTTGCCAGATAGGGAGATAAAGCAGGAAGAGCGGCAGTTTCTGCTCTCCCTCCCTTACTCCTCTACCCTCACCCCTTTGCTGACTTATCTCCCTACCAGGCTACCATGTGGTCATAAACACACAGTGGCTCTGTTTTGTTTGCCATTTTTTATTCCATTCTTATGTGATCTTAGGTGAATGAGTATCAGATGAAATGGAGAAAGTTAAAATTCTGTGAACTTTGAAAGTTGGAAAAATAAACATTTCTCTTTAGGAACTGGGGCTCATAGCAATAGCAGGACTAAGTAAGTCTAGAGAGGAACCAACCCTGAGAAGTGCGCTCTTTGACATCTTAGCAATGAACCAACCTGGCAGCTGAGACATCATGTCCTGAAAGCAAAAGAGCAAAGGAGTGACTCATCAATTGGCTCTTAAAAAAAAATCTGACCTTCTGTCTTAGTATAAATTCTAAGAGAGGCAAGGACTAGGCAACTGAAGTTAAGTGACTTGCCCAGGGTCACATAGCTAGGAAGTATCTGAGGTCAGATTTGAATCCAGGGCTTTTGACACTGGCACTCTATCCATTGTGCTGCCTAGGTGCCCATCATCAATTTAGTCTTCCATATGTAAAAGTGAAATTGATTGGGGGAATATTTTGTAGCATCCACTTTAAGTTGGAGCCCACTCTTCCCAGGGACTGAGGTGGTAGAGGCAAGTGAGTTCCTAGTTTGTGATGTACTTCTAAGCTGTCCCTTGTCCTTCCTGTGGCAAGTTGTGTGGGTATAGGAGACATTCAGCTCATCTGAAGCAACTTCTCCTTCCCCCAACCCAGAAACTTAGAGCCATTTTTGGTTATTTGCCCCAAAGGAAAAGAGGAAAAATTCATCTGTTTGAGCCTTTTGTATGCATACTGAGGTCCAGTTTTTCATCACCATGGGCAGTAAGCAGAGAGGGAAATGATCAAGGATTGCTTCACAGGCTTTGAAGTAGAGAATGGCTGAGCATAGTCGCACCAAGTGTTCATGTGGATATTGCTTTGTGCCCATTGTTACTGTTCAGTGGTGTTTAGTCATGTCTGACTCTTGGTGACCCTATTTGTGATTTTCTTGGTAAAGCTTTTGGAACAGTTTGCCATTTCCTTCTCCAGCTTATTTTACTGGTGAGGAACTGAGGCAAATAGGGCAAAGTGACGTCCCCAGGATCACACACCCAATAGGGGTCTAGGGACAGATTTGAACTCAGAAGAGGGCTTTCCCTAACTCCAGGCCAGGCATTCTATCCACCGTGGCACCTAACTGCCCTAATACATATTGATTTTTATAAATGTGTTTGTATGCAGTCTCCTCCATCACATTCTAAACTCCTTTAGGGCAGGAATCGTCTTTTGCCTCTTTTTTGTATTTCACATTCTTAGCATGGTTTCTGGCACATAAAAGAAACTCAATAAATGTTTGCTGATTATTTCACACATGCAAAAGAAAGGATACTCATGGCCAGTGTCCCCATTATACCAATAAAAAGGAAATGCCATGCGTATATAAAAAGAAGGAAGTAGTAATCACAAAGAATTAATATCAGGAATAAGTCAGACTTGTGTTGATATATACTTTTAAAAACAATGCATAGTAGAGTTGTGATTTCATATGCAATCCTGTTAATATTCTTTGTATGTGGAAATGTTTGTCTGTTAATGACTATCAAAAATATATGTATTTCTTTTCTATGTATATGCATATAATATTATAAAATATATACCATTCCAGACCAACTTTATTTCTTTTTTCTAGGCTAGTAAACTGGCAAATAAAGGCCCTCATTTTTTCAAAATCTTTGACAAAGCATCTGCTGCTTTTGGTATGAACAAGATGGAAAGAGGTGGACGGGCCTGTGGTATTAGATAGATTTGGAACTGGTTTCATGGTTGGGGCCAGCAAGTAGTCATTAGCAATTTTATGTCAATTTGGAAAGAGGTCTCTCTTGATGTGACTCAGGACTCTGTGCTTACCCTGAAGCTTAGCATTTTTATTAATGACTTGGATGAAGGCAAAGATGACATGCTTGTCAACTCTGCCGATGAGACAAAACTGAAAGGAATAGCTGACGCCCTGAATTACTAAATCAGGATCCAAAAAACTCTCAACAGGCTAGAATGTTCAGCCAAATCTAATAAATGAAATGGGATGATCAAAACATCAACTTCCCAAGCCTAAGATGGAAGAGACTAGCTAGACAGCCATTCATCTGAAGATGTGGGGATTGTAATGCATGGATTGAGGGCATGACATGGAAGTCAAAAAAGTAAAAAGGATCATAGAATGCATTGAGAGACGTTGAGTCTAGGACTAAGGAGGGGGTAGACTTACTCTCACATCTAGGGTTCTGTGCTCATTTCTGAGTACCACGTCTGAGGAGCATTGATAAATAGTAGACTATCAAAGATGATCAATGAGAATGGGGGGAAAGGAGAAGGCTCTTTCTGCTTAGCCCCAAGAAAGGTAGGAGCAATGGGTAGAAGCTACAGGGGACAGACTTAGAACTTGAAGTAAATGGAGAAGGGAAATGTGCTCACAATTCAAGGTATCAATGGTGGGGTAGTCTGCCTCAGGAAGAGATGGACTTCACTTCACTCAAGATCTTCTAGTGAAGACTGAATGACCAAGAGATGAAAATGAAACAGGAGATTCTTGTTCAGGTATGAGCCAGTGTAGAAAATCTCTGAGATCCCTTCCATCTCTATTCTGATATTCCCTTAAATGTTTAATTTAATCTTTAAAAAGTCTTAGAATCTAGAAGTCTTAGACTCAATATTGTACATTGGCAAGGTAATGGGAGTTAAGTGACTTGCCTAGAGTCATATCGCTAAGAAGTATCTAAAGCCAGATTTGAACCCATATATTCTGATAATCTTGAATTTACCAGGAGAACCACCCAACTCCACCCAACCTCTTATAGAATTTTCTTTTCTTTTATTTGAATTTATTTAATCTTTACTTTCTATCTTAGAATCAATACCATGTATTGGTTCCAAGGCCAAAAAAAAAAGCCTTAGGGGCTAGGGAATTTAGGTTAAAGGACTTGCCCAGATTCACACAGCTAGGAAGTGTCTGAGGCCATATTTGAACTTCAGTCTGACAGTCCTGGCTCTCAGACCACTGAGTTACCTTGTTGTTGGAAGGACCTATATTTTTAGAAAATCACTTTGTCTCTTAATCAATGGATTTTTCTACATTTTCCTTTTGCTTTTTTAAAAATGATTTCTTTTACCTTTCAAGTTATCAGACCATCTCTGATCAAGGACACAAGTAATACCCAATGAAATTGCACGTTGGCTGTGGGTAGGGTGGGTGGAGGGGAGGGAGGGAAATAATGTGATTATTGTAACCAAGGCATAATGGTCTAAATTGACTAAATAAATTAATTCAAATAAAAAAAGTTATCAGACCATCTTATGATTTTGTTCCTCTGGAATATGAAGGCTACATATCCTGGAGTCCAGCCAGTCAGGGAACCCCCAGTGCTAATGGCCTGGTTTTCATCACTGAATTCACAGTCCCAGCTCAGAGGCCTTGGAGGGATCTATCAGATTATAAACTATTTGAGCAGAAAGGGACAAGTCTTATTTATCTTCAGATTTTCCCCCAGTGCCTAGCAAAGTGCTTTGCACATCATAAATGTTTGCTGAATAAAACAATGCTGGCCAAGGGTCATGAAACAGATCAAAAGCTAGGAGACAGTTCTGAGATTTATGAACCCTGATGAAATGATAATTTATTCAGGGACTCAGCCTAGCTTGAGGGAGAGAGCATTAAAGAGGAAAAAGAACTGAGTTTTTAGTTCCTGTACTGCCATTAATCCATGAACAAACATTTACTAAATGCCTACTATGTGCCAGGCTACACAAAAAGATGGAAACAGCCCTTGATCTTAAGGAACTTAGAGTCTATAAGAAGATATTGTGATTTAAGAGTCAAAGGAGTCTAGTTGGAATCCCCATTCTGCTTATCTGTGTGATGTTGGGAAAGATACTTCAATTTTCTGGGCCTCAGTTTCTTCATCTGAAAAATGAAGCAAATGGACTGGATAAACTCTAAGGTCCCTTCCAGTTTTAGAGCTGTGATAAGTGTGTATCCACAAAATACTAGAAGTTGAAAAGAAAAGCTTCATGTAGAAGATAGCTGAGTTGAGCTTTGAAGAAAATTAAGGATTCCAAAAGGCAGAAGTAAGAGTGGGGCATTCCAGGAATGGGACCGTGGCCTATGCAAAAAGCAGGGGGATGAGAGATGAAATTCCACATGTGAGAAATAGCAAAAATGGTCAGTTTTTTTGAGCCAAAGAAAGTGTAAGGGGATGCTAAATAGTTAGATTTGAACCAAGTAGAGAAGGACTAGAAATGACATACAGAAAAGCTTATATTTTATCCTAGAAAAACAGGGGGACACTAGAGTCAATAACTAAGCTATGTGAGCTGAAATCAAGTCAAATAACTGCCTCTGGCATTTGTAGCATTTAGAGGGTCAGCACAGAAGTCACAAAGACTCATCTTCATGAGTTCAAATCGAGCCTCAGACACTTACTTGCAATGTGACCCTGGGCAAGTCACTTAACCTTATTTGTCTCAGTTTCCTCATCTGTAAAATGAGATGGAGAAGGAAATGGCAAAGCACTCCAGTATCTTTGCCAAAAAAAACCCAAATGAGGTCACAAAGAGTCAGACAGAACTGAAAAATTACTGAATAATAATAATAACAACAACAACAAAATAAGCCAGTAGGAACACCAGGGTGGGCAGGATAAAGGTTGTTAGTGCTATGAGGATCCAGGGACTCCAGGTTTAGCAAAAGCTGCCATCAGTCAGCATCTTTCACCTGCAAGGAGCAATCAGCAAGTGTTGCTGCTAGACTGTTTTGATCTCCTGTCTGGCCCTATAATTCTGTTCCTGGGGCAGAGGCAGTGATTATCTGAGAGCAAGACAAAGGCACAGGGAGGCTTTGAAGTGGGGGCACGGGCCACGGTGGGCTAGGATTTCCCCAGAAGTTTGTGGCTTGTTGTCTTTTTTTTTCTTTTTGAGTCCGATTGTATTCTGCCAGTGAACCTCTAGAGGATATGTAGGAAGGTATTTTCTGTGTGGGTATATCTACAACTCCTAGTCAAATGACCTTTAAGCATGGAAAACCCTTACTTTTCTCCTACCCAGGATAAGAGAAAAGAGGGTGATGAATCTGGGTCACCAAGTCAAGGAACTCTGTGCCCTTCCCAGAACAACGGAACCCATTCCCTCCTCCATAGAACGGATCTGGTCAGAGGGAAATACTTGACACCTGGGTCTCATTTGTAAAATGAGACAGTTGAGTTAAGCTTTTCTAAGCTTCCTTTTAGCCCTAAAAAGCCCCAGAGATTTGGGGGATCTTAAACCTCAGGGACATTTCTATCCCTTTCCCCATTTTCCAGTAGAAAAAGAAGTCAGAAATTAGAATGCCATGTCAGCCACAGGCTGGAGGCACCTGTACAATGGGTGAGCCTTCAACTTACGTCTCCTAATTTCTTTTCCAGTGGTCCTGCCATCCCACCCTCCTGTCATCCTCCTCCAGCTTCATAGACAGAGCTAAAGTGGGCAGTTTTTGTTCTTGGGGCAAACAGCACTTTCTTCTGCCTTTCCCTCCCTCTTCCCCATCCCTCCCTTTCTGCTTTTGTCCCTTTCCCACCCCATTCTGTCCTCTTCACAGCAGCGGAGCAGTTTCGTAGAATAAGGAACTAGAATTTGGTCATTTTGCCACCTCTTCTATTGGGAACATCTCTTGGAGCCAGAAGTAAGTAAAAAGGACCCTTCCGCCACCTAAATCAATTTCCTTCTCAGTCCATGGAGTTCAACTCGTGCCTTTTCCTCACAGCTCTCACTTGGTGGCTATTTATTCTGACTTTAAACACAGTTTAATGAGCTGCTTACCTAGTTTCAGAGCCCCATGTCGAGTGGAGACAGTATAGCAGAAGGGAGGAAAGGGTATACTTGGGTACACAAGGAATTCAGTTGGGAGGAAGAAAAGATATAGAAAAAACCTATAAAAATCTGACCGAAGAACCAGCAACGTGATGACATTTTATAGAAAGATCACAAGACCTCCCCAGCATTGCTTGGATATCACTGTTAGAGCCTCGGACAATAGTGTGGGTCATAAAGATGACCAGAAAAGCAAAGCTTACATCATGATCAATGTTTTCGGTTTAAGAAGGCAGGGAATGGTTTCTCCCTTCCCGTGCTCCCAAGGCTAGTGCCTGATTGGGTCTGTGCCCAGATTAGAGGCTGCTCCCCTTATGTCTGAGCCCCGGTGTTCTGTTTTGCTTTTTAAAGAACGTGGTTACAGCATCAAACAAACGTCTCTTTGTGGAATGGCTCTAGAATTTCTTGAGCTTCAGACAAAACAGTAATGGGCAGTGGGGGGAAAAAAAAGTGGGACAGGGAGGTCTGTAATAATACATTTTGGATTGGTTTCCAGCCAGGACAGTTAAAATAAAAGGTAAAGAACTTTGATGCTTAAGTAAGAGCGCCCTGGGTTTTCTGGAAAAAACCAGACTATCAAGATGAACTCATTCTCCCAGTGCCCATGAAGTTGTAGCCCAAGTTTTACTGTATCTATGCATCTATGCATTATTAATTGTCAGGACAGGGCATTTCATGAGGTTTAGGGAATTCTGGGAAGAAATTTGTTCAAACTGCAATTTATGTCTAATTGAGTTGCATGAGACCCAGAGAAGTTCAGTGATTTGCCAAGGGTCACACAGCCAATATATGTCAGAATCCAGTTCTTCCTGCTTCTGAGATCAGTTCTCTATCTACTACACCACACTACCTCTAATATACTAAACATAACCATATGAAAATGTGCATAGCATGCAATGCTATAGGATGCAATTGCCTGCTATGTAATGCTGATCTCAGTTTTTGAAAACCTCAGATCAGGTCCTGTTTCTCATCTATAATGACTGTGGAACTCTGGACAAGTCCCTCGCCTTCTCAGTGCTTCAACCCTGCATCAGTAGGTAGCAGTTTCCTGTTTTGTTGTTGTTGTTTAGTCAATCAGTTGTGCAGCCTTTTGGGGAACCCATTTGGGGTTTTCTTGGCTGGAATGATTTGACATTTCTCTCTCCAAGTCATTTTACAAATGAGGAAACTGAGGCAACCAAGGTTAAGTGACCCAGAGTCACTTAGCTAGTAAGTATCTGAAGCTGGATTTGAATTCAGATCTTCTTGACTTCAGGTCTGGTATTCTATCCACTATACCACCCAGCTGCCCCTAGAGCTGTTGAGCAACTATTTATAAGCTGTAGAGGCATCCTTTGCTGTAGATAGCTTTAGAACTCTTCTAAGAAGATGCTGGCCATTAGTGACCTGGCAGAAGTCTTTGTGTACTTTTCATTGCTGATGTCACAACCAACGATGTAGACATTTAACAAGTATTTTTAAAAGGTAGTGTAAATAGTAGGGACTGCCAAGAAAGGTGGAGGAATTCAACTGTTCAATTATCTCACTCTTTGTGACCCCATTTGGGGTTTTCTTGGCAAAGATTCTGGAATCATTTGCCATTTCCTCCTCCAAGGAATTCAGTACTTTAGCAAATAACTGGGAGGGGGGTGCAAAGAGTGCACAATTTCAGAAAAATGTAAAGATTCCTAAGTGAGGTAGAGTATAGAGTGCTAGAGTTGAAGTTTTGAGGTTCTGAGTTCAAATCCAACCTAAAATCTAACTTTGATAAACCATTTCACCACTGTATTCCTCAGTTTCCTTATCTATAAAATGAGAATAATAAAAGCATCAACCTCCTGAGCTTATTGTGAGGACTAAATGAAATAACATATATAAAGGGTTTTGCAATTTTTAAGGTGTTGTATAAATATTAGCTCTTAAAAACCCAACTTTTCTTTTTCGTATTGGTCCCTTTTTATAGAACCTCCATAATCTCTGCCTCTGTCTTTTCATTCCTCCTCAGAGGAGCCTAGAACATGACAGAGGCCTCTAACAACCCGTCTCTGGAGGTGTTTACAAGAAGAGCCTTTGATGATGACAGCATGGGTGACATCAGGACTTGCTAATGCTGAGAATAGTGGAGGATGACCTTGCAGTTTCTACCTACTCTTCTATTATCTCCCTTTCTGTCTCATTCTGCCTGTTCCTATTTACTGGTAGACTGAGTTGGCTTCCACCAAAATAGAAAGAACAAGAATGAATCTGATCAAAATGCAGGCAGGGAATGCGGGTATCTCTGGATGATTGGCAGCCCTGAATAACCCATGCTAATTTGCTGTCATCTTCCCTTCCCCATCTGACACCTGTCCCCCTTGCTCAAGATGATAACAAGATGTTGACAATGAAAGTGAGATGAAAAAAAAGAAAGAAACAACATCCACATTCCTTACTAGATATAGGACATGGAAAGGTCTGTTTCTATTTCTTCTCTCCTGGTTCATGATCAATGCTCAATTATCTGTTTGTAAATACTGAGGCTGGGCTTTCTATGTCACTACATCTCTCTGTTAATATGAATAATCATCAATTGACTACACTTGAATGCATCTTTCCAAGACTTCTGTCTTGTCGAACTAAGAAGCCAGTGAGGCTGGAGGGAGGAGAGATCAACCAAAGGAAAGATGAGAACTGGATCATTATTGAAAGTTCTCTTCAGTCTCTTAAAAAAAACCCTTACCTTCCATGTTAGAATAAATACTGTCTATTTTTTCCAAGGCAGAAGAGTAGTAATAAGCTGTGGGGATTAAGTAACTTGCCCAGGATCACACAGCTAGGAAGTGTGGGAGAGCACATTTGAACCCAGGACCTCCTCTCTCTCTCTCTCTCTCTCTCTCCTGATTCTCAATCTACTGAACCTCCTAGTTGCCCCATACCGCCTCCTTCCCCAGATCATTTCACAAATGAGGAAACTGAGGCAAACATGGTTAAATAACTTGCCCAGGGTCACCCACAAGTGTTGAAGACTAGATTTGAACTCAGAAAGACTTATCTTCCTGACACCAGGTTCAGCACTCCATCCATTGGGCCATCTAGCTTCATTACCTTTAATTATTTCAAGAGATCATTCTGAGAAGGGATCCATGGGCTTCACCAGTTTGCCAATGGAAACCATAACCCCTTCAGCTCAGTCGCCTTCCTGAGGATCAGTACTGTATCATCAATTCCCTCTTGTGTATTTCAAACTGGAGATAGCTCAAAATCAACATTTTTATATCAGAACTCACTATCTTTTCCCCCCCAAAATCAACCTGCTTCTAAGCTCCTGCATTTGTGTCAAAGATACCACTAATCTTTCCAGTTTCCCAGGTCACTGACCTCAGCATCATCTTCAACTCCTCACTCTTTATCACTCTACTTATCTAATCAGTCATCAAACCTTGCCTTTCATTATCTCCATAATATCCACCCTATCCATAATTACCACTTTGGTACAAGCCCTCATAACCTCTCACCTAGATCCTTCCAAGGCTTCCCGCATGGTCTCCATGTCTCTACTCTCTCACTATTCCAGTCTATACCCCACTCCCACCACATACACACAAAGGATACCATAGTGATATTCCTTAAAAGTTATTCATATTCAGTCATTTTTCAGTTGTGTCCAAATTCAAAAACCCATTTGGGGTTTTCTTGGCAAAGGTATTGGAGTGGTTTTCTATTTCCTTTAGTTGATTTGACAGATGAGGAAACTGAGGCAAACAGAATTAAATGACTTTCCCAGGGCCACACAGCTAATAAGTGCCAGATTTGAACTCAGGAAGATTAGTCTCCCTGACTCTAGGTCTGGTGTGCTATCCACTGTACCATCTAGCTCTCTTATTCCATAAGTGTAGACTTAAACCAACTCTAGTGATTCCCTATTGCCTCTAGAATAGATCCTTGTTTAGATTTTGTAATGCATCATAGACTGGCCCAAACCTATCCTTCTAATCACACTGTATATTACTTCTGTGATCCAGAAAACATGAACTTCTTTCTATTTCTCAGACACAATACTGCATCTCTCATCTCTGAACCTTTGCATTGACCATTCCACAAGCTTGGGATGCACTCTGTTCTCACTGGGTTCTCTCTTTCTTCAAGAAATAACTTAAGGGAGCGGCTGGGAGGCTCATTAGATAGAGGACCAGGCATAAACACAGGAGATTCTGGGTTCAAACATGGCCTCAGACATATCTTAGCTGTGTGACCCTGGGCAAGTCATTTAACCCTCATTGACCATCCTTTACCACTCTTCTACCTTGGAACCAATACCCAGTATTGATTCTAAGACTGAAAGTAAGTGTTAAAAAAATAGCTCAAGTACCATCTTCTGACTTAAGTTAGATCCATTGCTAATCCTCTCAATTTTTTTAGTGCCTCCTTCCTTTCCTACATTGTGTTCATTTCTTCTTTTAACATTTGTTCTGATTATATACTAGACTTTTTAACTGTTGTTTCCCCATCTAAACAAGAATTGCATCAGTCACTGTGTATCCTCGGCACCTAACATGGTGCCTGGCACAGAGTAGTCTTGTAATAATTGCCTATTGTTAGAATGATTGGTTCTTTTATATTTCAGAATTGCCAATACCAGATTGTGATGTTGCTCATTTGGACTGTGTGATGATACCTTCCTTTCTCATCCTATATGTCCTCTTAGAGAGTAAAGATAATGAGTTGATTGGCAAATTTCCCTCTTAAAATGCAGCTCCTGGCAGAGAACACAATGGCAGGGACCTCAGTGGAAGTATTTGTTTCTGTTCTTTCTAAATACTCAGAAACACCTGTTTAAATAAGCTCTTCTAATGAGAGGATGCCCTCCGATTGGGGAATAACTGAACAAATTGTGGTATATGTTGGTGATGGAATACTATTGTGCCCAAAGGAATAATAAAGTGGAGGAATTCCATGTGAACTGGAAGGACCTCCAGGAAGTGATGCAGAGCAAAAGGAGCAGAACCAGGAGAATATTGTACATAGAGACTGATACACTGTGGTACAATGGAACGTAATGGACTTCTCCATTAGTGGCAATGCAGTGATCCTCAACAACTTGGAGGAATCTATGAGAAAAAACACTATCCATATTCAGAGGAAGAATTGTGGGAACAGAAACAAAGAAGTAAAACAATTCCTTGATCACATGGGTCGATGGGGATATGGTTGGGGATGAAGACTCTAAATGATCACCGTAGTGCAAACATCAACAATATGGAAATAGGTTCTGATCAAAGACACATGTAAAACCCAGTGGAATTGTGTATCAGCTACAGGAAGGGGGGAAGGAGGGAAGAAGGGACATGATTCATGTAACCAGGGGGAAATGTTCTAAATTGACTAATTAAATAAAATTTTTTAAATTTTAAAAAAGAAATAATCTCTTCTAAAAATTTGCCAGGAAAGGATGCCAAGTTTGCCTTTCTATTGTTCCTAAGGTTAATGTTTCCCATTATTTTAAAACTAGTATTTCTTTTTCTTTTGTCTAACAGCTTTTTTTAAACCC
The DNA here is from genome assembly GCF_027887165.1 of Monodelphis domestica. NCBI lineage: Eukaryota > Metazoa > Chordata > Mammalia > Didelphimorphia > Didelphidae > Monodelphis > Monodelphis domestica. The sequence goes on along the minus strand of NC_077230.1, from coordinate 89,958,303 downwards.
CTTCTTCATGTTATACCTTTTCTGGTGCATGTTGACTGTCATACTTTTCAGTCAGGCTTGTGATTTCATTAGTGTAAGGAATTCCCAGCGAGGAAGCCCCCAGATCCACAGCCTATGGCTTCAGAGTTGTCTGGGGCCACTGAGGAGCAGAGACAGACCTTGAACCTAGGTCCTCTTGACTTTGAGGCAGCTCTTTATCCATTACATCTATGTTCTTCATCATCATAATATCGGATAATGACTAATCAATTTAAGGTTTGCAAAGTGTATATATTCTGGCTCTCCCTGGAAGTGGTCCAAGCTAGGCTGTCCCATTGTATGTTCCATGAGATGCTCACCATGATACATATATTAACCCATTGGTAGGTTATTTTTATCACCATTTCACAGATGAAGAAACTAAGACTGAGAAGAAAATGATACTGGGAGTTAAATGACTCATACACTAACCCATATATCTAAGGCAAGTCTTGAATACAAGTTTTTCTGTGTCCAAAATCAAGTCCTGACTTTGGATCCAGTGTCCTATCAGCTATACCACACTGTCTCTAAGTCAAGGGTTCTTAGTGTAGGGTCTCCAAGCTTTTTTTTAATAAATATTTTGACAATTGTATTTCAATATTTTTATTTTTGTCAAGTTATTTCAGTCATGCCTGACTCTTCATGACCACATTTGAGGTTTTCTTGGAAAAGATACTGGAGTGATTTTCCATTTTCTTCTCCAGCTCATTTTATAGATGAGGAAACTGAGACAAATAGGAATAAGTGACTTGCCCAGGGTCACACAACAAGTGTCTGAGGTCAGATTTGAACCCATGAAGATGAATCTTCCTGCCTCCAGGCTGAGCACTCTGCATCACCTAGTTGACCTATTTCAACACAAGAGGTGTCTTTCGTAAGTCTATGTATTTTATTTTTGCATTTTCGAACATTATTCCCAGCAGCCATCCATAAGCTTCTCTAGAAGAGATGCACAATGCCAAAAAAAAGAGGTTAAGAACTGCTGCTCTTTTTATCAGCCACAACAATTGCCAAGGACACAACAGGTATTGCCAATTAGAGAGTCAATTACTCTTCCTCTGCAAGTTGCTATCCAAAGCAGGTCAGCTTTTGCCCAATCCCAAGCCAGTGATGTGTTATAGTGCAGGTTAGCCAATGGTTTCCCCTCATTCCTTTCTCCCCAGAAAGTAAGAACAGTGCATGAACTTGCATAGTCAGATGCTTCATAGTAACTGGCTTCAGTTACATGTTCTTTATTTTTTCTCAAAATTCGAAGGAAGTTCTTTGTGATCAGGTTCCTATATCTCCTTCCTAACCCACGTTCCTCAGCTTCTGTGGGTTGCCCTGTATCCCCTAACATGAGCCTGGCACTCTTGTACCATAAGCTGTTGATACTGGAAGCCAGATTACTCTTAGGAAAATCTTTTTTGGGGTAAATAGCCAAACTCCAGAGCATATCCCCTCTACCAGAGCCATTACCAGCAATAAGAAGATGTAACAAAAACATAATCTGTCCCAGGAGGCAAAGCAAGACGGCAAAAAGGGTGCTGAACTTAGAAATAGGGGACCTGGATTTAAATCCTAGATCTATATTTGCCACCTGTGACAATCTGAGAGGCAGTGTGGACAACATCTTAATGGAAAGAGTCCTGAAATTTTAATTAGGACCTGGATTCATATCCCAGTTTATCTACCCATTCACTACCAATGTGACCTTGGACACATAATTAGCCTGTGCCTCAGTTTTTTCATCTGTAAAATTAAAAGGTTGGATTAGAGAACCTCCTAGATCCCTTCTAACTCTAAATCTAGTATCCTAAGTTCCTTCATTCTATGTGTCTGTTTCCTCATCTATAAAATGAGAAGGTTAGAGCAGATGGCTTCTAAGGTCCCTTTTAACTCTAGATCGATAATGCCAAATCACTTCATCCCCAAGGGTCTCAGGTTCCTCCTCTGTAAAGTGAAAGGGTTGGACTAGATAGCTTCTACAGTCCTTTCTAACTCTAAATTTAGGTTCTCAAATCACTTTACCTTGTAAGCCTCAATTTCTTTAGCTGTAAAATGAGAGAGATGGACTAGATGGCTTCTGAGGTCCCTTCTCACTTTAAATCTATGATCCTGTATTATTCAGTTTCTTTATTAGAGCCTCAAAGTCAATAAAACTTCATTCTCTATTTCTTTTGACAGCAACTTGTCATGAATGAACAGAAGCGGGTAGAAACAACAACTTAGATTAGTCTTGGCAGTGTCTCCATCACATGCTCCTAGAAGACAGCACACCTACTGTTCTGCCAAGTCAGGCCTCCTTGAAGCTGTCTCCATAGCTTGGAGGAGGCAGTCACCCACTCCCACAATGTGTCTCTTCCTCCCAGGGGACGCAGCAGGAGTCCTCCTACTGCTAGGAGCTGTGGTTCCGTCTCAGTGCCATCATGGGACGAGGCTTCGAGAAAATAACTTACCATGCTAATTTCAAATCTATTGCATGGATTCAATGGTACAAAAGGTCTCTTTCTCTGCTATGCCACCTTTGTTCCATTTGGCACTGGTTTCCTTCCATGCTCTCAGGATCTTTTTTCATTCTTCCTCCCTTCCTGGAGTATGTGGGATATAATGTATAAAGTACTTGCTTTTGAGTCAACAAGACTTGGGTTTAGATCTTGTCTCTGACACTTACTGGTTGTGTGATGCTCAGCAAGTTATTTAAACACCCACAGCCTCAATTTCCTCGTCTGAAAAATGGAGTCCATCTAGTCCTAAACCTATTATCTTATGAACCCATCATCTATCTAGTAAGAGAAAAGACAGTCCTCAAACCCTTCTGATTTCTCTGATTTACTTGCTCCAGATAGTTTACTGGTGATGACCAGAGACAGGAAAACAAGCATAACATATTCCCTATGGGTCCTATTATCGTTTCCCCAAAATCCATATTGCTAGAGGCTCTAGATGAACTAATGGTTCTATGTGCCTCTCAAAGGGAAACTTCCAAAGAAACATTATCTTTCTATGCCTTTTGGAGGGGGGGGGAGTTAGTGCTCTTTAAATCTGTTTAGCCCCAACCCTCTCTGGATCAGTTGTTGCATTCAACAAATAGGTTATTTGGTTCATGTCCCTACTTCCAAGAGGGATAGGAATCTCTCTTCTGTTTAATAGTCTTTGTTTTTTAAAGTTTTTAAAATTTATTTTCTTTTTTACCAATAAAGTGTAATAACAAATTTCCACATGAGTTTTCCAAAGTTATAGGATCCAAACTGCCTCCCTTTCTCCCTTCCCTCTCCTTTCCTGGAGCTGCCAAGCAATTTGATTGGGTTATACATGTATCATCATGCAAACCACATTTCTATATCCTTTAATAGTCTTTAAAAATAAGAACGTCTACAGGGGCCTCATTCCATTTTCCCGCAACATTCCCTTTTGGAAATTTCTTCCATAAATATAACCCAAATGTTGATCCTCATTCCTGGTTAGGTGTGTTCCAGTGAAGGGATAATTGCTGAATGCTTTCATTTGTGAGGGATGCCTCCAACCTTTTTTGCCTTCTGGGATTGCCATAGTGTGGTCTATGAGAGCAGAGGTCTGCTGTTACTTCTGCTTCCATTGTCTAGTCTTTCCTGCTTTCAATGAAGGAAATTCGAAAGAGGCCATAATGGAAAGCCACAAGAAGTCTAGAAGCCAAAGTCTATTCTGAGTTTTTCAGCCAGCCAACACCAATGCAGAGTTGATGAGGCCATGACTTATCCAATGGCAATGACCCATTTGGAAATTAACTAGGTAAGATCAATACTATGTAGAAACTACTTTAAATAGAAACCCACCATCCCCAGGAACCATGGCAGTCTAGAGGAAAGTGTGCCCCCAGGTATCGATGGGAAACATTTGAACTTCTATTCACGCTACACCTTCATAATAAATATCCTTTTGTAACAATGTAAAAAAAAACTTCCAAATCCCTCTCACAGATGCCCTACTCTTATTGTGTTCATCTATCTTCAGTAATGTATCATCAATAGATAAGAAAGAAAGAAAGAAAGAAAGAAAGAAAGAAAGAAAGAAAGAAAGAAAGAAAGAAAGAAAGAAAGAAAGAAAGAAAGAAAGAAAGAAAGAAAGAAAGAAAGAAAGAAAGAAAGAAAGAAAGAAAGAAAGAAAGAAAGAAAGAAAGAAAGAAAGAAAGGAAGGAAGGAAGGAAGGAGGGAGGGAGGAGGGGAGAGAGAGAGGAAGAGGAGAAGAGAGAGAATGAGAAAGGAGAAAGAGAGAAAGAGAGAAAGAAGAGAGAGAAGAAGAAAGAAGAAAGAAAGAAAGAAGAAAGAAAGAAAGAAGAAAGAAAGAACAAGAAAGAAAGAAAGAAAGAAGAGAAAGAAAGAAAGAAAGAAAGAAAGAAAGAAAGAAAGAAAGAAAGAAAGAAAGAAAGAAAGGAGGGAGGGTGGGTGGAGAGAGAGAGAGAGAGAGAGAGAAAGAGAGAAGAGAAGAAGAGAGAGAAAGAAGAAAGAAAGAAAGAAAGAAAGAGAAAGAAAGAAAGAAAGAAAGAAAGAAAGAAAGAAAGAAAGAAAGAAAGAAAGAAAGAAAGAAAGAAAGAAAGAAAGAAAGAAAGAAAGAAAAAGAGAAAACTGAGTTCAAAAGTTCAAATTCAGCCTCAGATATTCCCTGGCTGTGTGACACTGGGAAAGTCACTTCACCTCTATTTGCCTCAATTTCCTCAGCTATAAAATGGGGATTAACAATAGCACCTACCTCTCAGGGTTATTGTGAGGATCAAAAGAGATAACAGTAAAGTGCTTAGCACAGTGCCTGGCATGTAGTAAATGCTATATAAATGTTAGCTCTTATGTTTATATTTCTAATTCTATCCAAGTACACTTGACCAAGTAGTTTAGTGCTTTGGGACCTCAGTTTCCTGAAGGATTGGAAAAGAACAGCTCTAAGGTTCATTTTAGCACTGAATTTATGATAGAGTGGAAATGGCCTTTCAGTGTTTTTTATATACAGCCTTCCTTTCTTTCTATTTCTTCTGAAAAACCATGGTCACTACGTTCTCGAAGTTCATACTGCTGAGCCCTATCTTTCTCATCTTATATATGTTTTCTTCATAGCTCCTTAAGATTTATTGCCTTCCCATTCTATAGTGGCTGTAAGAATTTCATCACCAAGCTTAAAAAATTGATGGTGATTTCCCATCAATATCAGGTCAGAACATCCTGTTCCTTTCCCTAATCTTGTAGCTTTTCAGTAAAACCTGCAGCAAACTGGAGAAAAGATAAGGTGCCATTTCCAACTGGTCACAGCAAATGCCAAGCAACCCACAACCACTGTAAAATGAAAGGAAACAGGGCTCCTTCCATGGAAATCTCTCTTCAAAGCAGGCCCCATGCAAACGCATTGCTGTACCCCAGTAGGCCCTGGACCCTCTTCGTCCCTAAAAGTGAGAGCTCTGAGTGGCTGGCTCCCAGATGTACGCTCCTGTCATCCTTATGAATGGAATTGCTGGTATCACACCAGCCAGAACAGAAGGCAGTGTCTATTCCACTTAATGAAAGGTGAGTTATTTGTTCCAAATTTCAGTTTATAAATATACGCACTATATTCTCCAGAGTTTCAGGGGAAAAACCCCAACCCCAAACTTCAGGATAGAAGACAATGCAGAAACCTCTCAAGTTCTCATTTGTCCTATTACTGCTGCCCAATTATTTTCCCATGACAAAGGGATATCCATGACTAGGAATTCCATCACTTTCTCAAGTTCTCCCCTTCCCCAGTAGAAAGCACGCAGTTACTGTTTCAATTGTGTCCTTCTGGCTTTAGCTCCTGCAAGATACCTTGATGTAAGGGACAGAGATCTGGCTTTAAAGCTAAAAAGACCTGAGTTCAAGTCTTTCCCCTCACCTGTACTGGTCTTGTGACTGGGAAAATTACTTAACCTCTCCTGCCCCAAATAATCATCAGAAATCCTTAAACGTTTCTGTGTCATGGGCCCTTCTGGCAATCTGGTCAAATTTAGGGATCCTCTACTCAGAAAATATGCTTTTAACTTCATAAAATACAATCCATAGGATCTCAGAGTATGCTAGTTATATTGAAATACAGTTAGCATTTTTTTAAGTTCACAAACACCAGGCTAAGAACCCCTATTTTAAAACTATATCTTTTGGAAAAGGTGCAGACCTGAAATGATGGATGGAGGCAATTTTTCACTTGAGAGTTCTCCATATCAATGAAAACACAGGTCCAGTCCCCGTCCCCAGATCTAGTTCCTAGAATAATCTAAGTGCTTAATAAACATTTGTGGACTGCAGGGAATTGGATTTTCCAAGGGCAGCCACTGCCTTACCTTCCTCAAATGGACCATCTATCTATCTCTCCTCATAGTTTCCACTCGATGCAAGTTAATTGTAACAACAACAGGGCAAGTGAGGGAGATGGGTCTAGCATTCATGATACCAACAAGAGAGAGGATGGCTAGAAGACTCTCCAACTGGAGAACCAGTCTTCGCCCTCCTAGGGGTTCCAAGACTCTCTGAAAGAGGCACGGTTGAACGTTGAGAATACATCATCCTTTAAACTTTACCTCGGCACACTAGCCAGATAAGTCACGAGTTTCCGCAGATCTTCCTGCCTTATTCTGTCATGATTGCTCCGAGCAGGGAAAGTCAGAATGGGTCCACCTCGCTTATCTCGGCCACCTGTAGACAGGAGAAACAACAGAGAGGTTAAGCTTATCACATTAACAATTTGCATTTATTTATACTAGGTTTGCAAAGTGCTTTACAAATATTTCATTTAATCAACACAATCCTAAGATGTAGGTGCTATTATCCCCATTTTACAGATAAGAAAATTGTGGTACACAAGTTAAGTACTCAGTCTAACAGTAGAGTCAGGATTCAAACTTGGGTCTTCCCAACTCCAGGTCTAGACCTCTATCCACTGTGCCACCTCGCTGAATAAGGTTGAATGACTCTGAATGAGCACTAAGTTCTCCCTTTTCCCTTCTGAAGTGGGTACCGGTACACCAGTCTTCTAGATGAGAAGAATTAGCCCAGGTCACTGCCTCAATGGATATACGGCCAGAACCATGGCACAAAGGGATATAATAATGAGTCACTTGGGGGCTTCAGCCCCTCTTGACGAAGACAAGTTCCCTGATTCTCTTTGCCTCTCATCTCTAGGGTAGCAGATTACTTTTGTTCTATTTCATCCCTTGGAATTGGGAGCTCAGCCTGAATTTATTACAATCATAGATCTAGAGATGGAAGGGAACTTGGAGCACATTTCATCTAACCTCTTCATTTGACAGTTGTGGAAACTGAGGCCATGAAAAGTTAAACTTTATTAAATGAAACCACCAAGAGGAGAAGACCGTAATATGAAGAATAGCTTAAATGCAAGTGCTGTATAATGGTTTGGGACAAGCTGATGTGGAAAGAGATCAAATACTTCTCCTTTGTATAACGTGCTCTTTTCTCTGCCAAGAAGGCACACAGGTATTAAGTGTCAGAGGTGTGATTTGATTCCAGGTTTTCTGACTCCAGAGACAGATGTCTTTCTGTTATGTAATGATAGATTTTTTTGTTGTTGTTTTTGTTTGCATTTTTGTTTGTATAATTTTCTTAAGGTTCTCCCATTGTCTTCTTGTAATCTTTTGGATCTGCCTCCATCCCCACTTCTCATACCCAGTCTAAACATTATATCATCAAATGAGCCATTATTCTAAGCAGCATCACAGGTTTGTTTCTTAACTGGGCTGAGAAGGCTGCTGCCCACTCGCTTTAAGAGCTCAAAATGACTGATCTCTACGGTTGCTTATTTTTAAATTTCACAAAATGCTACTCTCTCTCAATGTGGCCAAGATTAAACATTAAACAAACTTTGGTGGTCAATGTTCTAGACCCACTTTTATAGTGTACTAACTCAGCCATTTGAGTACTTTGAGGCTCTTTCCTCAACTGTTAAATGGGGATGCTAGTACGAAGGATACGATTATCATATCAAGCAAGAAATGTGTGTGAAAGAACATTTAAAATTGTAATGCCCTGGACTTCCGGTTAAGATGGCGGCTTAGAGAAAGCTAAAGCTCAGATCTCCTGAAAACCCTTCCCGACCGATCTCAAACGATAAGCTCCTAAGGCGCCGAAATTCAAAACGATCAACAGCACAGACCCTGGGAACCCTCCTCCTGGACCTGGACCCGGTTCAAAAGGTACGGCTCCCCTTAAAAGCCAGAACCCGAGATCACTCGGACCTCAGGGGTAGGAGCACAGAGTCCAAGGCTCCCGGAAGCCGCAGCCCGGCCAGGCTCAGAGAGCAGAACCCTCAGGGCCTTCTACAGTCCCGGTGAAAGTTACTGCCTGGGGCTTCCGCTGCAGAGAGCTGGTCGAAACAACAGCAACCCTCAGGGCGGGCAAGACAGCCTCACGGGCTGGATCCTGCTATCCAAGTCTCAGTGAAAGTCCTTGCCCGGAGCTTGGGAAAGCTGCAGCCCATCCCTCCGCAGGCCAACGAAACAGCCTCACGGCCAGCGATTCTGAAGGCAACTTCCGGAAAGCGAGCCGGGGGGGGGGGGGGGGGGGGGGGGGGGGGGGGGGGGGGGGGGGGGGGGGGGAATAGAACTATCTGCCCAGGACTAAAGCCCCTGAACACCAGAAAGAGACAAGAAAAACTAATCCTCCACATTCAGAAATGGCAAACTCCACAGAACCACAGAAGCCCCAAAATACCAAGAAAAATAAGAAGAAAGGGGCGACTTTGGACACATTCTATGGAGCCAAAATACAAAATACAGAGCAGACAGAAGATAATATAAAAGAAAATGCTCCAAAACCTTCCAAAGGAAATGGAAACTCTCCACAAACCTATGAAGAATTTGAATCAGAAATGACCAAAAAGATGGAAGCCTTCTGGGAGGAAAAGTTGGAAATAATGCAAAAGAAATTCACGCATCTACAAAACCAGTTTGACCAAACTGTAAAAGAAAACCAGACTTTAAAGGCCAGAATCAGGCAGCTGGAAGACAACGATCATGTAAAAGAGCAAGAATCAATAAAGCAAAGCCAAAATACCAAGAAATTAGAAGAGAACATAAAGTATCTCACCGACAAGGTGATAGATCTGGAAAATAGGGGGAGAAGGGATAATTTAAGAATAATTGGACTCCCAGATAAGCCAGAAATAAACACCAAACTGGACATGGTGATACAAGATATAATCAAAGAAAATTGCCCAGAGATTCTAGAACAAGGGGGCAATACAGCCACTGACAGAGCTCACAGAACACCTTCTACACTAAACCCCCAAAAGACAACTCCCAGGAATGTAATTGCCAAATTCCAAAGCTATCAAACAAAAGAAAAAATCCTACAGGAAGCCAGAAAAAGACAATTTAGATATAAAGGAATGCCAATCAGGGTCACACAAGACCTTGCAAGTTCTACTCTGAATGATCGTAAGGCATGGAACATGATCTTCAGAAAGGCAAGAGAGCTGGGTCTCCAACCAAGAATCAGCTACCCAGCAAAACTGACTATATACTTCCAAGGGAAAGTATGGGCATTCAACAAAATAGAAGACTTCCAACTTTTTGCAAAGAAAAGACCAGAGCTCTGTGGAAAGTTTGATACCGAAAATCAAAGAGCAAGGAATACCTGAAAAGGTAAATATTAAGGAAAGGGGAAAATGTTATCTTCTTCTTTTACTCAAACTCTCTTCTATAAGGACTACATTTATATCAACCTATGTATACTAACATGTGGGGAAAATGTAATGTATAAATAGGGGGTAAAGAAAGACCAAATAGAATAATCATTCTCACACAAAGATTCACATGGGAAGGGGAGGGGAAGAAAACTCCTATAAGAAGGAGAGGAAGAGGGGGGGGGGTTACTTAAACCTCAATCTCAGGGAAATCAGCTCTGAGAGGGAAAAACATCCAGATCCATTGGGATCTTGAATTCTATCTTACCCAACAAGGGTAAGGAGAAGGGAAAACCAAGGGGGGGAGGGGGAGAGGGAGAACAAAAAGGGAGGGAAAGAGAGGGGGGAGGGGGAGGGAACAAAAAGGGAGGGACTAAAAAGGGAAACATCAAGGGAGGGGACAAGGGGGACTGTTTCAAAGTAAATCACTGGACTAAAAGGTAGAGCCGAAGAAGAAAAGGTTAGAATTAGGGAAGGCAATCAAAATGCCAGGGAGTCCACAAATGACAATCATAACTTTGAATGTGAATGGGATGAACTCACCCATAAAACGTAGACGAATAGCAGAATGGATTAGAATCCAAAACCCTACCATATGTTGTCTTCAAGAAACACACATGAGGCGGGTTGACACCCACAAGGTCAGAATTAAAGGATGGAGTAAGACCTTCTGGGCTTCAACTGATAGAAAGAAGGCAGGAGTGGTAATCATGATATCTGATAAAGCCAATGCAAAAATAGACCTGATCAAAAGGGATAGGGAAGGTAATTATATTTTGTTAAAAGGGACTATAGACAATGAGGAAATATCATTAATCAATATGTATGCACCAAATAATATAGCACCCAAATTTCTAATGGAGAAACTAGGAGAATTGAAGGAAGAAATAGACAATAAAACCATACTAGTGGGAGACTTAAACCAACCATTATCAAATTTAGATAAATCAAATCAAAAAATAAATAAGAAAGAGGTAAAAGAAGTGAATGAAATCTTAGAAAAATTAGAATTAATAGACATATGGAGAAAAATAAATAGGGATAAAAAGGAATACACCTTCTTCTCAGCACCACATGGCACATTCACAAAAATTGACCATACATTAGGTCACAGAAACATAGCACACAAATGCAGAAAAGCAGAAATAATGAATGCAGCCTTCTCAGATCACAAGGCAATAAAAATAATGATTAGTAATGGTACATGGAAAACCAAATCTAAAACCAATTGGAAATTAAACAATATGATACTCCAAAACCGTTTAGTTAAAGAAGAAATCATAGAAACAATTAATAATTTCATCGAGGAAAATGACAATGGCGAAACATCCTTCCAAACCTTTTGGGATGCAGCCAAAGCGGTAATCAGAGGTAAATTCATATCCCTGAATGCTTATATTAACAAACAAGGGAGAGCAGAGATCAATCAATTGGAAATGCAAATGAAAAAACTGGAAAGCGATCAAATTAAAAACCCCCAGCAGAAAACCAAATTAGAAATCCTAAAAATTAAGGGAGAAATTAATAAAATCGAAAGTGATAGAACTATTGATTTAATAAATGAGACAAGAAGCTGGTACTTTGAAAAAACAAACAAAATAGACAAGGTACTGGTCAATCTAGTTAAAAAAAGGAAGGAAGAAAAGCAAATTCACAGCATTAAAGATGAAAAGGGGGACAGCACCTCCAATGAGGAGGAAATTAAGGCAATCATTAGAAATTACTTTGCCCAATTATATGGCAATAAATACACCAATTTAGGAGAAATGGATGAATATATACAAAAATACAAACTGCCTAGACTAACAGAAGAGGAAATAGAATTCCTAAATAATCCCATATCAGAAATTGAAATCCAACAAGCCATCAAAGAACTTCCTAAGAAAAAGTCCCCAGGGCCTGATGGATTCACCTGTGAATTCTATCAAACATTCAGAGAACAGTTAATCCCAATACTATACAAACTATTTGACATAATAAGCAAAGAGGGAGTTCTACCAAACTCCTTTTACGACACAAACATGGTACTGATTCCAAAACCAGGCAGGTCAAAAACAGAGAAAGAAAACTATAGGCCAATCTCCCTAATGAATATAGATGCAAAAATCTTAAATAGGATACTAGCAAAAAGACTCCAGCAAGTGATCAGAAGGATCATTCACCATGATCAAGTAGGATTCATACCAGGGATGCAGGGCTGGTTCAACATTAGGAAAACCATCCACATAATTGACCACATCAACAAGCAAACTAGCAAGAATCACATGATTATTTCAATAGATGCAGAAAAAGCCTTTGATAAAATACAACACCCATTCCTATTAAAAACACTAGAAAGCATAGGAATAGAAGGGTCATTCCTAAAAATAATAAACAGTATATATCTAAAACCAACAGCTAATATCATCTGCAATGGGGATAAACTAGATGCATTCCCAATAAGATCAGGAGTGAAACAAGGATGCCCATTATCACCTCTACTATTTGACATTGTACTAGAAACACTAGCAGTAGCAATTAGAGAAGATAAAGGAATTGAAGGCATCAAAATAGGCAAGGAGGAGACCAAGTTATCACTCTTTGCGGATGACATGATGGTCTACTTAAAGAATCCTAGAGATTCAACCAAAAAGCTAATTGAAATAATCAACAACTTTAGCAAAGTTGCAGGATACAAAATAAACCCACATAAATCATCAGCTTTTCTATATATCTCCAACACAGCTCAGCAGCAAGAACTAGAAAGAGAAATCCCATTCAAAATCACCTTAGACAAAATAAAATACCTAGGAATCTACCTCCCAAGACAAACACAGGAACTATATGAACACAACTACAAAACACTCGCCACACAACTAAAACTAGACTTGAACAAATGGAAAAACATTAACTGCTCATGGATAGGACGAGCCAATATAATAAAAATGACCATCCTACCCAAACTTATTTATCTATTTAGTGCCATACCCATTGAACTACCAAAATACTTCTTCACTGATTTAGAAAAAACCATAACAAAGTTCATTTGGAAGAACAAAAGATCAAGGATATCCAGGGAAATAATGAAAAAAAACACATATGATGGGGGCCTTGCAGTCCCTGACCTAAAACTATATTACAAAGCAGCAGTCATCAAAACAATTTGGTACTGGCTAAGAAAGAGAAAGGAAGATCAGTGGAATAGACTGGGGGAAAGCGACCTCAGCAAGACAGTATACGATAAACCCAAAGATCCCAGCTTTTGGGACAAAAATCCACTATTCGATAAAAACTGCTGGGAAAATTGGAAGACAGTGTGGGAGAGACTAGGAATAGATCAACACCTCACACCCTACACCAAGATAAATTCAAAATGGGTGAGTGACTTAAACATAAAGAAGGAAACCATAAGTAAATTGGGTAAAAAATTGTAATGCCCTATATAAAAGTAATGACTATATTTTTTCATAATCTAAACCTGTTACCTCACTTATGCAAGATCCATGGTTCTTGAGTTTTCATACCAATCAGATCATAAACTTATCCACACCTTGTATTTTTTGTGATTATTTTTCTGATTACATATAAAAACAATTTTTAATATTTCTTTAATTTTGAGTTCCAAATTTTCTCCCTGCATATTCATGCAAAGCATATTTCTCTATTAATCATATTGTTAAAGAAAATACAGACCGATAAAACCCCAAGAAAAAAAAGAAGGTTTTAAAAAAAAAGGATGCATTCAAATGTTCTTTCTTTGGAAGTGGAAAGAATTTTTTTGATGTAAGTCCTTCAGAATTGTCTTGGATCATTGAATTGCTGAGAACAGCTAAGTCATTCACAACTGTTCATCATACAATATTACTGTTACTGTGTACAATGTTTTGGATCTGTTCACTTCACTTGGCATCAATTCCTATGAGTTTTTTTCAAGTTTTTCTGCAAGCATCCTGCTCATTATTTCTTATAGCACAATAGTATACCATCATAATCACATGTAATAACTTCTTTGTCCAGTCTCCAATGGATTGGCATCCCCTTCATTTTCAATTATTTATCGCCACAAAAGGAGCTGTTATCAGTACTTTGTACATATTATTCCTTTTTCTCTTTAATTTCTTTGGAAAACAGACCTAATAGTGGTATTGCTGGGTCAAAGGGTGTGCAGTGTTAAAGCCCTTTAAGCATAGTTCCAAATGATTCTCCAGAATGATTGCATCATTTGACATTAGTGACCACATTTCCCCTCATTCCCTCCAGAATCTGTCCTTTTCCTTTTCTATCATATTAGCCACTTTGATAGGTGTGAGGAAGCTCTTCAGAGTTGTTTTCATTTACATTATTTGTATTCTCCTTTTTTAAATACATTTTTATTGATGTCTTCTGTTCCTTACATCATCACAGTTATCCCTACTATCTTTCCCCTTTCCCTTCCCAGAGAACCATTTCATATAGCAAATAATATTTTTAAGAGGAAAAAGTCAGCATAACTGATTGACAAAATGGAAAAGTCTAAAAATGTGCAGTTTACAACACCTTTGGATCTCCCACCGCCCTTAAAGGGTGGCTTGGGGCCATCTTCTCAAATCTCTTCATTTGAGTCCTGTTTAATCATTGTAATTTTAATTATAAAATTATATACAAAATATATCTATGTAGATATAGATTTATAGAATCTATAAAAGTAGATTCACTGTTGATTATTTGGTATTTGGTCTTTCCATTTACATTGTTGCTTAACTTGTATTCTTTAAGTGTTACCCAAGGGGTGTGGGTAGATAGCATAGTGGAAAGAGCACCAGGTCTAGAGTTGGAGGACCTGGGTTCAGATCTGACCTCAGATACTTTCTAGCCACATGACCATGGGCAAGGCACTTAACCCTTTTTGCCTAGCCCTTGCTTTTCTGTCTTAGTGTTGTTACTAAGAGAAAGTAGGAGCTAAAAACAAATTCACCCAGGATACTGAGAAGATGGGTGACTTACTTGTTTAAAGTCACACAGCCAGCACGCATCAGAAGCAGGTCTTAAACCTAAGTCTTTCTGACTCCGAGACCAGTTCTTAATCCTCTATACCATTATAAAGCAATTCTAATTTCTAGATAACCCGGATTACATTTAAATGATAATTCCATTTATGCCCAAGCTTGTCTTCATACACATTAACTGAATGCCCACTACATGTTGTTCTAGAGGCTTTCTAGACTTTCTAGTCTTCTTTTTCCAACCCATTTCCCTTTTGAAACTAACATACCCCTTCCTGGAGAAGTGGAAAGCCCTTATTCGATAGGAGACTCTGGGATATCTGCAGGGAAGTCACCTATTCACAATAAGCCTGGGAGCCTTTGTGGCTTTGGTGCAGCCAAGGGCCATGTTGAGAAGTATACATATGCCATATGGTAAAGCTGTACACAAATGAAACATTTCTGAGCCCAGAAAAATGAAAGAAGTTTCATAGAATGGCATCTGTCGAAGCCAGAGAATATAGCGGAAAGAGCATTGGCTCTGGAGTCAGAGGGCTTGGGTTCAAATTCAAGCTCTGATACTCCTTCTGTGGCCTTAGACAAATCATTTACCCTCTCAAAGCCTCCATTTCCCTATATGTAGAATGAGTTGATTGAATTAGATGGCCTCAAAAGTCTCTCCTGGCTCTAAATTTAGGGATTGCAAGGTCTTGATGGGGGGGGGGGTATAAAAAAGAAAGAGAGGGAACCATGGCATTCTTTTGGGGAACAAGTTCAAGAAACTACATAGAAAGCATGGGCAGCCTATCCTAGGATTGGAGGCACATTGGTCTAGTCTAAGCTCTACTACTAACTAGTTCTCTAATTCTGGGTTACAGAATTCCTCCCTTGACTTTGTTTCCTCATCTGCAAAATAAAGTGATCCCATTAGATGTTCTCTAATGTCCTTGCCTACTCTGCCCTGTTAGAAAGCTGAGCCTCTGAAAATTTCATCCCCAATTCCATTCCTTTTGGCTGGTCCAGGGAATACTACTCTGTGCTTGACCAGCTGCCAATGTAAGAACATAAGAAATCTTTTTAAAGTAATTAGCGAGCAGGGGCAGCTGGGTAGCCCAGGGGAAGAGCACCGGGCTCAGAGTAAGGAAGGACCTGGGTTCAAATCTGACCTCAGATGCTGCCAAGCTGTGTGAACCCTGGGCAAGGCATTTAACCCCAACTGTCTAGCCCTTACTGTTCTTCTGTCTTGGAATAAATACTTCATATCAATTCTAAGACAAGGGTTAAAAAAATAAACAACTAGCTAGCAGATAAAACAGTACAAAGAGATTTGCAGCCTCACATGTCAAAGGAAGAGAAGCTCATTTTTTTCCACAAGACTAAGGATCCCCATCTGTCTGCCCTGCCTGAGGTCCCACCTGTCACTCCTGATGGAACAGGCTATGCATCTTTATCAGAAATGGGCATGTTCAAAGTTTCAATCATCTTTTATGCTCCAGAAACAGGAACAATTGGCTCAGTAGGTTAGAGAGCTGTGTGACTGAAGCCAGGGTTTTGAATTCTAGCCCTCCACCAGGTACCTACAGACACGGAAAGGAAAGATCTGTCCAGTGCCAGTCAGCCCGCTCGCAAATGTGCATCCCTGGTCAGAGGGAGCTAGATGAGGAGTCTTACATAACACATTGCCCATTCTGGGAAAAAAAAATCAAGGGAAAGCCTATGTCTTTCTGAAGTGGGTCAGTCATTTCATTACATCTTGGGATATCTGAGTGAGAAGAAATTTGAGAGGCTGCCTAATCCAACCCCATTTTACAGATGAAGAAATGGACCTGCCCACGGTCACATAATATCAATCAGAATGTGAACTGGAGTCGCCTGACTCCAAATCTAGTGCTCTCTCCACCAAACAACCCTGCTGGGGGCAGAAGGATGGAGGTAACGTTTCCTTAAGCAAAAGAAAAGTTGGAGTAAAAAAGCTCTTTATAAAGCATAGCTTCTACATGTCTGATAATAAAATGACTTTCTCACATAGAATACATTAAAGACTTGTGAGTTCCTCAGCATGGGGTCTCCCCCCGCACCGACAGAGATCTTAATCCATCAATCACTGAGAGTTGCCCAGGGCTCCAGAGCCACAAAGCCAATAAATAGGAGACTGGATTTGAACTGAGATCTTCCAGACTTCGAGTCAGACCCTCTCCACTCTGCCAAGCTGCAGCTTGCAATCTGATGAGATGTGTGTGCTGGGGTGTATGAGCATCAATAGCTACAGCTCCTGTTCTCTGAAAATAGACAATAGGAGCATCCATGGACTCAAGGTGGCTGAAGCTTTGGCAATGTGATTCCAACCCACCTTTCCACCCTCTTCTCCTTCTATTCACTTGTATCGTCTATTTGCATGAGTTTTGCACTGTAAAACTACTCACTCGCTTTTAAAAAATAACTCTTGCCTTCTGTCTTAAGATCAGATTTAAGGCAGAAGCAGTGGCAAAGGCTGGGCAATTGGGGTTAAGTGACTTGTCCAGGGTTGCATTGCTAGTAAGTGTTCAAGATCAAATTTGAACCCAGGACCTCCTGACTCTAGGTCTGATGCTCTATCCACTGTGCTACCTAGCTGTATCCGTCACTTGCTTTTCCCCATGTACACAGTCTTTGCTTTCCTTCTTTTTAGCTGTTGCTAAGGCTGTATTGGGGCAGCTAGGTGGTTCAGTGGATAGTATTCTCTTTTGTACTGATTTTGTTAGTGTGCCTACCTCTGCTGTTGATGCCATGTTCCCTGAGGGCAGGAGTCGTGACTTCATTATCTTTATGCCCTCAAGCACCCAGGCTGTATCTCAGTAGTAAACAGTGCAGGAATTAATGCTAGGCTAGGGAGGCAATCGCCTTGGGTACAACATACAGAAAGAGCAGGGGAGACACCTTTGAACATGAATTTTAATAAATATGCATAGTTTTTGTACTGGTAAATTCCATTTTCCATAGCCCATAGGTATCAATTTTGTGCTACGGTAAAAGCGGAAAGCCTCCAGTGGACAGTAACACAGGGATGCAATTTTTAAATTTGCCCAGGGCATACAAATGCTAAATCCTGGCTTTATCCAGAGATCTCACTACTGTCCAAGTAATTTTTACATGGTAGGGAAAGCCCATCCAGCTGATGAGTGTATATATGGAAGGGGTGATTCTCCTCCCAAAAATCCTCCAATTCTGCCAACCCTAACCCTAAAGGGAGAGGGGAAACAAAGCAAAGAGGAAAGTAAAGGTGAGCATTTTCAACCACATGGAAAGACTAGAATGACAGGAAAGTTATACCTAGAACTGAAAGGCACTCCCTCACCCATATCTTTTAGCCTTGATCATAGAATCATAAATTCAGAGTAAAATGGGCCATTAGAGCTGATCTTATCCAACCCTCCAGGAAACTGAGGCCCAGAGACAATAATCTACTAATTCAAGCTCACTTGGGGAATAAATTTGGATCATAAATTTAAAATATGAATCATAACAATAACAAGAATAACATTTATAGAGTGCTTTGTTCTTTGGTCATGTCTAACTCTTTGTGATCCCATGAATTTAGTCTATGAAGTTTTCTTGGCAAAGATATTAGAGTGGTTTGCCATTTTCTTCTCCAGTGGGTCTCCATTTTACAAATGAGGAACTGAAGCAAATAGTGTTTAAATGACTTGCTTGGAGCACACAGCTAGGAAGAGTCTGAGACTGGATTTGAACTCAAGTCTTCCTGATTCTAGCCCCAAATCATCCACTGCATCACCTACCTGCCTGTACTAACCATGCACCAAACCCTGGGCTGAGGACTTTAACAATCATTTTTCCTTCATTTTTAATATGTTTTTATTCATTTTTATTTATTTTTAGAATATTTTTCCATGGTTACATGATTCATGCTTTCTCCTTCCCTTCTTCTCTCCCCCTCCCAGATGTGACAAGCAATTCCACTGATTTATACATGTCTTATTACTCAGAATCTAATTCTGTATTATTCATATTTGTAATAGAGTAATCTTTTAAAAACCACAACCCCAAATACACCCATATAACTGAGTGATAAGTCATGTTTTTCATCTGCATTTCTACTCCCATAATTCTTTCTCTAGATGTGGGTAGCATTCTTTTTCATAAGTTCCATGGGATCGTTCTTAATCATTGCATTGCTATTAGTAGCAGAGTCTATTACAATTGATCATTCCACAATGTTTCAGTTTCTGTGTACAACATTCTCCTGGTTCTGTTCATTTCACTCTGCATCAATTTCAGGAGGTCCTTCCAGTTCACATGGAATTCCTCCACTTTATTATTCCTTTGAGCACAATAGTATTCCATCACCAACAGATACCACAATTTGTTCAGCCATTCCCCAATCGGAGGGCATTCCCTCATTTTCCAATTTTTTGCCACCACAAAGAGCGCAGCTATGAATATTTTTATACAAATATTTTTAATCTCTTTGAGGGACTTTACAATTATTATCTCATTTGATCCTCACAACAATGGGGGGAGTAGGATCTATTGTTATGCCTATTTTACAGATAAAGAAACTGAGGCAAATAGGGTTAAATGACTTGCCCAAGGTCATATAACTAGTAAGTGTCTGAGGCTAGATTTAAATGTAGGTCTTCCTGACTCCAGGTCCCACATTCTGTCCAATGCACCACTCAGTGACATTGGTCATTTAGGTAGACCTGCTCATTTTACAGCTGAGGAAACTGAGACTTGAGAGAGGTTAAGTACCTTTCTGTTCTTCCAAGTAGTATTACAGACAGTATTATGGAATTAAGAAGACATGAGTCCAACTCCAGCCTCACATGCTTCCTAGCTGTGTGACCTGAGGGAGCCACTTAATCTCTGATGGCCTGACAAAAGGATCCACCAGAAAAGGAAACGGTAGACCTCTTGAAGATCCTTGCCAAGGACCCCATGGCTAGTGATAGTCCTTTCCTTTGTAACCTCCAAGCTTAGCATGGTGTCTGGCATAGAGTCAGCCCCCTAAATAAAATGCTGGCTGATAATTAGCTGGCTGACTTGTCCGGGGTCTCCTACTGCCCCCCAAGCTTGTTGAGGATTTTCCTTCTTTGGTGACTTCTGACAGTTGCTGCTGGGCTGGTGGTGATGTTGGAGTTGGGAGAGTTTCTTGGTTTCCCACAAGCCCCAGGCACTGACATTTCTGCACTCCCACACTTTCAAACACTCAATCACAAGGAGTTAATTCTGAGCCCCAGGAGAGTTCCTGAGCCCTGGGGTCCCCTGCCATGGGGCCCCCCAGAATGATCAAGCTTGTTTGTAAGTATGCTCAACATCCCTCCAACTCCAAAGAGGCCAGAGTTCCTCCCTTCTCCCCCAGTCTTTCTGAGCCAGAGAACATTGTCTGGGGGCAGCAGAGCAGGCACTGGGGCAATAAGGTTAACCCTTCCGGGCACTGAGTATCTGCAATGTTGAGAACAGCAAGAGACACCCACGCTGCCTGTGTGGATATAGACAAGCACTGCTGGGTCGCTTTCTGTGCCTGGTTTCCCCACCTGTATAGTAGAGATAATAATAATCCTCCCATGCCCCCTGATCTAGGTCATTAGATTAATTTAGTAACTTCCAAAAAGCTTCTCAGCCCACTGAGCAGTTTGGGGCTTTTTTTCCCATAAAGGCTATTCAGAGTTTATTAGTTTTCACTGAGCAGAAAGCAAACACAATTACTGTGACTGTCCAAAAGCACGTAGGTGACTTAGGAAGGAAAACCGAGGTTTTTGTCTGCTTAATCTTGGACGAGGAGGTCCCAGGAGGTCACTTGTAGTTCCATAAAAAGATAGGATAATAAATTTCAAGCTAGAAGGTACCTTAGAGGCCATTTTTTACCTTATTTTACAGTTGAAGCAACTGAGGCTCAAAGAAATTAGTTAACTCGCCTAGGGTACCATAACTGAAGCAGGATTTGAACTTCTGACACCAAGGCCAGCCCATTGAACTGCCTAGCTAAAATCCTGTGATTCTGTGACTGATATTTTGTTTCTGCTTCCCTTAAAACTGTAACCCAGGCTTCTGAGGCACGGCAGTCCCAGAATACATAGCACAAATATTTGGGGTCAAAACTCTGGGAGGCTGTGTGAGTAGGTGACTAGAATGGGTCAGGAGCTTTCTGGGAAGAAGGGAAGAGGAGTCAAAAACAAACACAACTACTCCCAAAAATAGCCAGCCTAACCTCGTGGGCTGAGTGGAAAGGGGGAGACCAGAAACAGAACTGGGGGGCAGGGATAGGAAATGGGTTCTCATGTCTAGACATCTTTAGGAGTGAGAAGGAACAGAGAGGATGCTACAGTACACACTGTAGTCTGTTTCTGGTTTCTTCATAGCCCTCTTAGATAGGTCATCGATGATTGTGTTGGGGGAGACCAGAGACCTTCCTGGTGCACTCTGGGGGTTCCAAATGGATGACTCAATTTCCCAAAGAACAAGCTTGTCCATCAATGACTTGGGTTTGAGTTGGGGAAGCTGAGGCAGTGATAGCAGAGATTGAGGACTAGAAGGCACCTTGAATGTCACCTAGTCCATTCCCCTCATTTGACAGATGAGGAAATTTAAACCCAGAGTGATAAAGTCCTTACAGTCATGCCAGTCATGCAAGTGCTACATGAGAGCCAAGATTCAAATCCAGGTCCTCTGACTTGGTTGTTGTTTGGTCATTTTCAGTTGTATCTGATCTCATTTGGGATTTTCTTAGCAAAGATGTCCAAGTGGTTTGCCATTTCCTTCGCCAGCTCGTTTTACAGATGAGGAAACTGAGGCAAACAAGGTAAAGTGACTTGCCCAGGGCCACACAGATAGCAAATATCTAAAGACTGAGTTTGATATCAAAGGACCTGGGCTTGAATTCTGACTTTTCTGCTGTGTTCTCTTAGATCACGCAATCTCTCTGGGTCTCTCTCTTCTCCATAACAGAATGAAGGATGTGGCCTATGGCTTTTGAGATTCTCTCCATCTTTAAATCTATGACACCAGCATTCTCTGCTTTTAGTAGTAGCAACACTAGCAGTACTAGTAGAAGATATAATAACCTGTTTATGCAGTGTTTTAAGGTTCATAAAGCACTTTACAGTCAATCTAGATCTCAAAACAAACTTCCAAGGTAAATAATGCAAGTTATTATTATTATTATTTTAAACTCTTACTTTCTGTCTTAGTAACATCTCTGGCACAGAGGGGCAAGGGCTAGACAAACAGGGTTAGATGACTTGTCCTGGGCCACAGAACTAGAAGCATGAGGCCAGATTGGAAACCAGGTCCTCCCAACTGCAAGCCTGGCTGTCTAGCCACTGTGCCACCCAGCTGCCCCTGTAATGCCAGGATCATTATGTCCATTTTGCAGATGAGGAAAAATGGAAACCTGGCTCATTGACCTGCAAGAAGTGTCTCCTTTACATATACTTCTCTCCCTGCAGTGCTTGGCTAGGGAAGTTTACAAGGGTTGGGGTGAGGCCACTGCCACCAGAATGTTATCTTTGCATTAAATCACACACCCAGAGGACTGTAATGGATTCCCTGAGGCCCTTCGGTCCAAGCAGCTGGGCATTTAAGCTATCTTTGGTAGATTGATAGCTCTTTTGTTTCTAAAGCCCTTCTCAAGGGAAAGAGTCTATGATCTAACTATTTCCTGAAAATCAAATGTGCTTTCTTAGTAGGCTGGGTTGGTTGGTTTTTTGACCTGAGATAGATATTCTCTTAGTCAACTGAAAAAGTGAAGTCAGAATCTTAAAAAATATATATACATATATTTTAGATACATTTATATATATGATAAAAATTAAAACAAAAAATCAGTATTTAAAGAAAATTCAGTACAAACGGAATGTCCAGGTATAGTCATGTCTCCTACAGTCCCACAAGTCTCCTCCTTTAAAATTTTTTTCTTTATATCATGTTTTTACATCACTTTTATTTCTAAATGTATGCGTCTCCCTTCCCTACCCATCATGCTACTTATTTCAAAATATTAAAAAGGAAGAAGAAAAATGTTCATTAAAACCAATCAGCATCAACTAAATCTGACAGTAAATGCAAGTTTTCATTCCCATAATCCCCCAGTTTTACAGAGAAGAAAGGAAGATATATTTTCTCATCTCTTCTTTGCAGGAAGTATGGCATAGGGGCAGCTGGGTGGCTCAGTGGATAGAGAATTAGACCTAGAGATGGGAGGTCCTAGGTTCAAATTTGACCTCATATACTTCCCAGCTGTGTGACCCTGGGCAAGTCACTTAATCCCCATTGCCTAGTCCTTGCCACTCTTGTGCCTTACAAAAGGTACAGGAAAGAAAGAAAGAAAGAAAGAAAGAAAGAAAGAAAGAAAGAAAGAAAGAAAGAAAGAAAGAAAGAAAGAAAGAAAGAAAGAAAGAAAGAAGAGAGAGAGAGAGAGAGAGAGAGAGAGAGAGAGAGAGAGAGAGAGAGAGAGAGAGAGAGAGAGAGAGAGAGAGAGAGAGAGAGAGAGGGAGGGAGGGAGGGAGGGAGGGAGGAAGGAAGGAAGGAAGGAAGGAAGGAAGGAAGGAAGGAAGGAAGGAAGGAAGGAAGGAAGGAAGGAAGGAAGGAAGGAAGGAAGGAAGGAAGGAAGGAAGGAAGGAAGGAAGGAGGAAAGAAGTGGACCTGAGTTTGAATCATGGCTCTAAAAGACCCTGGCAAATCATTTCCTTTCACTGGATCTCAGTTTTCTATCTTATGAATGAAAGATTTTATGATCTTGAAGGTTCCTTATCTATGACTCTAAGACAAGCATTGTAATTATAATTATATAGCATTTAACTTAAAATTTTTTAAATTTATTTATTTGTTTGTTTGCTACATAAAATTCCCAGGCATTTCCCTCTCTCTCCCTTCTCTGTATTACTGAAGGCATCATTTGACAAAAAGAAATATGCATATTTAAAATTATGTCTTGCTGATTCCTATTTATCAGTTCTTTCTCTGGAAGTTGACATACCTAAGTTATTCTTCAAACAATATTCCTGTTGCTGTATGTGCTAAAATATATGAAGCACTTTGTCAAATTTATAAGAATATGAATAATTCCCCAATTGATAAATGGTCAAGAGGTATGAACAGACAATTTTTGGATGAAGAAATCAAAGCTTTATATAACCATATAAAAAAATAATCTGCATCATCATTGATTAAAGAAATGCAAATCACAGCATTCAGTATTGACTTTTGCTGTGATTTTTTCCATTTGCATTATTAGTCTATGTATGTCATCCTATGCTTCTCTGCCTTCTTGATATTCATAATTTCTTACAACAGTCATATTCTATTATATTCATGTACCACAATTTGTTAAGCTATTCAATCTTTGATCATCTCTTTTGTTTTCAATTTTGCAAATAAATATTTTGATGGATGTAGTACTAACCTCTCTAATTTGCCTCCCTGAGGGTATATGCTTAGCACTGAGATCTCTAGCTCAAAAGGTATGGACATGTTAGTTGCTTTCTTTAAGTAATTCTAAATTCCTTCCTCCTTCAAGATGTCTTCCCAGATTTTGGCCTTCCCCTCCATTGGCTCTCAGTTCTAAATATTTTTTCCCTCTTACAATTTTCTTATCACACTTTGTATCGCTCCTTTGTTCTTTTCACATCCCCCTTTGAATCATGCTTAAAAGTGTCCATGCTTGACCCCCACCATTAAATCATAAACTCTCTGGAAGCAGGGGTTAAGTTGTTTTTCGTCTTTGATCCCCAATGCCTAGCAATATCAGGTGCTTTTTGATATATTTGTTGGATCTAATTGAATTGTTCTCCGGACAAGAAGATGCTGCCACATCAGCTGGGAACTGTGTAAGTGGGTGGAGGAGGAAATAGAGCATGTCTGACGTGAGGAATTCCAGGAGTACAGAAGCAGGTATGACCTGAGACACAAGGAAGATGGCTGAGCTAACCAAGAAGAGATCTCAACAAAGAAAGGTTGGACAGGGGACAGCTGGGTGGGTGGCTCAGTGGACTGAAAACCAAGCCTAGAGACAGGAGCTGCTCAGTTCAAATTTGGCCTCAGATCCTTCCAAGCTGTATGACGCCAAGCAGGTCCCTCAACCCCAATGCCTAGTCCTTACTGCTCTTCTGCCTTGGAATCAATATTTAGAGTTGTTTTTGTTTTTTTTTTAAGTTGAATTAAGGACTACTTTAGATGGCACTGGACTTTGTGCTTGAAGACTTTAGTGGGGGAACTGACTTGTGAACATGCCCTTTTTTTGTGTGTTAATGAGGAAATAGAATCCAACCTTCCTTGTTGGTCTAAGAGGAGGATAAGTATCAATCCTGAACTTGGACACACGTGCTCCCAGCCCCAACAACTTCTTGAGGTGGTGAGCACAAATACATCCACTTTCCAGGTGAAGAAAATGAATCTCAGAGAAATCAAGTGATTCACCTATAAAGATGTGATTCTGTATCTAAGAAGTAGCACGGCCAAGTCTTGCAAGAGTCCAGGTCCTCTAATTCCAAGTCAATGTTCTATCTTGTGCGTAAAAACTGCCTCTCCGTGTGTTCAGAAGGATAAATCACCTTGTTTCCTCTGAATGTGTCTGCTCATCTCACTCTTGTGCTCTGAAATATTGGTCTTGTTTGTTTCTGACACCTTGAACCAGGTGGGAAAACAGTAATTGATGGGTGTATATCCTTTCTGCCTCACTCACCCTCTTTCCTCACCATCTGGCTTCCTCCCACCAATCCATGCTAGCAAAGATGAGTCTGGAATATTATAGCCTACTCCTAGGATCAAATATCCAGAGCTGCGAGGGACCCTTAGAGTCCTCCTGGTCCGATATCCAGGACTCGGCAACTCCCTTGACGTTGGACCACACCACCTTTCCCTATGACACTATTCCTTCTCCTCCAAGTTATAGTATAAATCTTACCAAGAAATCAATAAAGCCTCAGTGGATGGAGGTGTTGATTAGGGGAGAGAGGGAGGGAGGGAGTGGAGCCAATGCCTAGCTGAGGGTTGCTCACTTCTTATTAGGAAGACAAATCTCTCAGTGCAGGAGATGAAGGATAAGGAGAAGCTGTGGGGGATTTGTTTGGAAGACGCCATAAGGAGAAAACTGAAGGTCAGGAAGAGGGTAAGGAGACCACTCAGGAAAATCACTCATCTCCTCCCCCTCTGAGCCACTGTAGATCTGAACTCAAATTGAGCCTTGGGGATGAACTAGACTGAATGAATAGACCTCTCCAGCTGCAAAGGCTCTTGGGGGGTCATTTTCCACACAGAGTGAGACCTGCTGTGCTTGACAGACTGGGAGCTGGGGGGGAGGGGAGCTCTTGCTTTAAAAGTCCTCCATACAGACAGATAATTGTCTCCCCTTTCCAGAGTTAAACCGTTCTCTCCTACTGCCAGCTTTTCAGCAATGCCATGATTTTAGAGCGAAGAATAAATGGCGTGGTCATATGCATTTGAATTCTCACTCTTCAGAGTTATAATAATATAAAATGCAGTCATTGGTCTCAGCCCCACAGAAATGGGCTGTGCAGATTCAAATGATGCACCCATGGCACAGATTTCTTTATCAGCACTAATCGGAACTGAGTTGTAATGAACATGCACTACCTAAATATAGCTCTATTTCTCAGCATTACCCTTGGTAAATCTCACTATCTCAGAAGAAGACAGAGGCTCACACAGGATGCTCCCCATGGAACATGCTTAGAATGTGTCTTCATCAATGCAGACACATTTTGTTAAGAAAGTGACTGGAACATCTCTACTTTTTGACAGAAAGACTTCAGCGCAAGACATATGTCTCACGGGAGATCAAAGTCAGAAATAAAGGTGACACATACTCCAAATATTAACTTTCTGTGGTAGCAAGGAACTGGAAACAAAATTGTCTATTGGTTGCGATATGGCTAAGGAAAGTGTGGTCTGTGAATATGTTGCTGCAAATGATGAATTTGAAGAATTCAGAGACTCACTGGAAGATCTATATGAACTAATGAAGAGTGAAATAAGCAGAACCAGGAAAACAATGTGCACAATGGCTGTGTACAATAATGTAAAGGTAAAAAAACAATAAAAAGAACAATAAAATGTTAACAAAGCCTTTTTTTAATGATTAGACTTTTCCCTGAATAATAAAGAAAGAAATATAGCTGCTTCCTAGAAGAGTGGTATTCTGGATATGGAAAATTACAGAGATTATCAGACTTTCTAGATATGTTGGTTGGTTCTACTATATTGGTTTCTACTATATTTACTAATTCCTTTCTTACTTCTTTCCTTGGTCCCTCTCTCCTTTCCTCTCTTAATTCCTTCTTTCCTTCCTCCCTCCCTTCATTCCTTTTCTTCTTTCCTTCCTCCATTCCTCCCTCCTTCCTTTCCCTCTTCCTTCTTTCCTTCCTCCCTCTCTTCATTCCTTCTTTTCCTTCCTTCTTTATGTCCTTCCTCCCTCCCTCCTTGTTTCTCTCCTTGCTTCCCCCCTTTCCTCCCTCCCTCCAACAAAAGGTATCTAACTGGATTGGGGACAGGGGGTGAATATATTAAAATGAAAATAGTATAGAAAAAATTATCAGTATAAATTAAAATTTGACAACAAAAAAGAATGTTTTATGTATCTATCCAGAATAAAAACATGTGAGGAAAGCAAAATGAAAGATGTCTTCTGGACACCCATCCTTAATAATCCCAGGTAATTTGCCCATGTATCCCTAGTCTCTAAAAGGACTAAGCAAAGGAACATTTTCAGTGTCCTGGAAGGCCAATGAAATTAAGTAGGCATCCCTTCAAGTCCCTCAAAGGACTTTGAATTCTATTCAAGAAAGTTTGGTAGTAGTGAGTTAAGGGCTTTTAAGGGAGGGCTAGGGATGAGTACAAGGATAAAGAATCAATTCCCCAAAGAACAACGTAATAATGAATACCCAAGCCTAGGCCAGTTTTTTTTCAGTCTCTAATTGAGCAGTTAAAGAAAAGTTCCCATTACTCTATTCTATCCAGTTCTACTTAACTTACCTGACACAAAGGCCACTTTTTCCTTTAGGATAGGGAGGACATCAGCAGCTTTCAAGCCATCATTTCGAAAAGAACCTGTAGAACACAGAAATCAGTAAATAAGAGTCAAATAGAGGAGGACCAAACTTCAATCCCAACCACGTTCCCACCTTCACTCCATCCCCACCTCCATCGAAGAAGAGAAAAGAATGCCTCACTGCTCCCTGATAGATAAAGAGTATGATCCAATCCAGCAAGCATTTATTAAGTGTCCATCAGGTGAAAAATGTGGTACTGGGCACTAAGGATGCAAGGACAAGGGGGGGGGGGGTGGAGTCTCTCCCCTCAGGAAGCTTACATTGCCCCCATACATATAGCAGGTAAATATATAAACACATGTACAATGACTTGTAGTGAAGGGAGGAAGCACAGATGACAAGAGGATGCAAGAAATGTCTGAGCTGAGCTTGGAAAGGAAGCTAGAAACTGTAAGAGGCAGGCAGATAGAGGGGCCTGCCAATATGGAGGGTAGGTTGGGACCTGGGACAAAATTCGAAGTTCTGGAAAAAGGAAGTGCATCACTTTGGCCCGAAAGAAGAGTCCATGAAGGAAAGTAATATACGATAAGACTAGAGAGGGAGACTGAAGCCAAATAGTGAAGGACTTTAAATGTAAGCCAAGGACTTTGTATATTAACCTGAAGGAAATAGGGAGCCAAGGGAAGTTCTCCAATTGGAGAGTGATTCACTTAGATGCATACTTCAGGAGATTATTTTGGCAGCTCCCTGAAGCACCGATTATAGCTGGCAGGGAGATCAATTAGGAGGCTGCTATAATAATCTAAGCAAGAAAAAAGAAGAGCCTGAGCAAGAAACTAAAACCATGCCAAGCCAAAGGGCTCAAGCCACTGCTGGTCTTCCTTTTGTTCCTAAAAGATAAAAATATTTCTGTCTCTCACATCCTCATTCTCTTTCCTTCTTTAATTCTCTCTGTCTCTGTCTCTCTGTTTCTTTCTATCTCTTTCTCTGTCTTTCATATTCTCTTTCTCTATCTTTGTTTCTATTTCTCTCACTTTCAATGAGTCTGTCTCTGTCTCTCTCATACACACACACACACACACACACACACACACACACACATACACCACTTGTCTCTGCAGAAGTCCAGTCCTGATGATCAGCATAGACAGATAATCTTCTGAACTCAAAGTTCCAAGCATTTCCATCTCCCCTTTCCATATAGGGCACTGCAGCTGATGGTTGACATTGTTCAGGTTCATAAAATAAAGTACAAAGAGCCATTAATAGCCCAATCCAGCACAGAATGGGTTAGATGCTAAGAAGAGGCCTGAACTCCATTTCTCCTCCTTAATCATCCCCAGCATCTACTCCTCCTTCTTCATCATAATCATTATTTAGCAATGAGTAACAAGCTGGGTTTTTTTTAATGTTGGTAAAGACCTCCACAGAAATTCTTCAGCCTCCCACAATAATCTATTGAGAAGTTTGTAATCACTCTCACAGTTGGGAAGTTCCTTCTGAAACCTAATCGAATTCTTCTTGGGGGCCTGGAGACAGGAGCACTGGACCCCGAGGGGAGTGAGAAATGAAAGAAGAAAACAGCAGCCTTTGGGTTGAAAGGGCAGTAGCCCAACCCAGTGCCAGATGTGTGGGATGGGAAGAACCATAGCATCAGAAGCACAGAACTCCAGGCCAGCACCAGGACCCCCAGATCCATTAATTAACATGCTTTTGCAATTATAGTCCTGATCAACTCCCTTGGAATCCCATCCCCTCCCGATTCCTTGCTGGTACTCGTCACTTGTTTCTCTTTGAAACATGACACAGATGGGCCCCTGGAAGCACAGCATCTCTCCTATCAGCCTCAGTGGGATAGAGGCAGGAAGATCACAGAGCTTGTGGCCTCTGCCTGACATCTATCTCCTCACTTCCTGCCTCCTCCCTTAGGGACTAGCTCATAATCTGCAGGGGGTTGGGGGCTGGAGGGACCAAACAGCGTTGTGTTTATAGCTAGAAAAATCCTTAGAATCATCTCATTGAGTCGCCTCAATTTACTGATGAGAAAACTGAGGACTCAACAAAGTAACAAGACTTTTTCAAGGTCACAAAAGGAAGCAAGTAGGAGAGGGTGGATCAAACCCAGGTTTCTGATTCCCAAATCTGGAGTTCTCTCTATTACGCCGAGGTACCATTCAGGGTAAAGTGTATAATCCTTATCCCAGGACTGAATCAACGTGGAGGTCACTATTCGCACCAGGGCTGCTAGAACAGAATGGCATAGCTCCAAAAAGTGAGAGCTAACATTTATAGAGTGCCTACAATATGCCAGGTACCATGGGAAGCACTTTACCATGATGATCACATTCGCTTCTCCCAATAACCCTGAGCGTAGGTGCTATTGTTGTGCCCATTTTAGAGTTGAGAACAGAGGCAAATAGGGGTTCAGTGACTTGCCCAGCATGGCATAGCTAGTAATAATAATAAAAATAATAATGATGGTGATAGCTAACATTTATGTAGCACCTACTATGTGCCCTTCTGCTAAATGCTTTGCAAGTATTATCTCATTTGTCCTTCTTAGCAACCCTGGAAAGTAGGCACTAGGTCATCCCCATTTTACAGTTGAGGAAATAGAGGCAAACAGAGATTAAATCAACTTGCCTAGTCATATCTGAGGCTGGATTTGGGCTCAGGACCTTCTAACTCCAGATCCAGCCCTCTGTCCAAGGAGTCACCAACTGCTCCTATACTCCAGGGAATTCACTGAATCATAAAATCCCAGACTTGGAAGGGATCTCAGAAGTCAGCTAGTCCAATGTCCCTACCTGATTTAGAAAAAATCTATAGGACATCCCTATCAAATGAATATTAGCCTCCATAGGAAGACGTCTAGTGATGGAGAATCCATTGCACTTTGGGATAGCATTCATTATTAGAAGCTGGGTTTCCTGCACACCCCAATATCAAGACCAAGACTTCCTATTTACAGCTTCTACCCTCTACTCTTCTTTCTGGTCTCTGGAGCCATTGTCTTCATTTGAAGGTTTTTATGTACACACACACACACACACACACACACACACACACACACACACACACAATGACCTAACTAAATGACTATTTAAATTTAAATTAAATTAAATTAAATTAAATTTAAATTTAATTTTTATTGAAAGGCTAAAAAGGACCAATTCTTTCAACCAGTCATTGTATGGCACAGTTCTGAACCCCATTTCCTCCTGGCTGACCTTCCCTGGATACAACCTATTAAAGATAGCACAGCAATGTGGATATCTCCTCAAGTCAGGCTGCTGAAACTGGGGAAGAGCTTTGTCCCTCCTTACCTTAAAGACCTTAAGATCTATCAATATGCCCTCCAGAGCCACCACGCCCCCAGAGAAGGGATGCCAGAAGAACAGATATGTTTCTCGCACCAGATGAACCTGATTGCCCAAGCTGACTAATTTCAAAGCTGAGGGTGCTGTGTTCCTTTGGTAGAGTCAAAAATTACATTAATATTCTTTTCTTTTCTTTTTTTAAAGCCTTTACCCTTCTGTCTTAGAATTGATACTATGTATTAGTCCATAGGCAGAAGAGTGGTAAGGGCTAGATAACTTGGGTTAAGTGACCTACCCAGGGCTACACAGCTAGGAAGTGTCTGAGGCCAGATTTGAACTCAGGACTTCCCATCTCCAGGCCTGACTCTCTATCCACTGGGCTACCCAGATGTCCCAATTACTTTAATTTGCAGTCAATAAGTCAGCAAGCATCTACTTTGCACCAGCTACTATATTCAATTCTGGAGCTGCAAGGAAAAAAAGAAGCAATTGTTGTCCTCAAGAGACTTATATTCTCCTGGAAGAAATAATATCTACACATATAAATATATACAAAGATATATACAGAGTAAAAACAAGGCAACCTGCTCAGGGCTGAGTGGGAGAAGAGACTGGCAGCTGGGAATTGGGCAAACAAAAACTGCCAAGGAAATTGGTCTAAACTTCATTCAATTTTCTGTACACAACCTAAGGCTGAGCCAAGATGATTACTTTTTCCACTCTGCCACAGGCCTGCCTAGATTGTGGGTGAAGTGTGCCAGTGTACCCCATAGCAGCATTCCCAATGGCTTTTCCTCTTTTTCACCAGACAAGGCCCAATGGCAATGCTCTTCCAGGGGATGCCAAATATACCAGGCTTTTTGCACAATCCTTCCTTTTATATGCCTCTGTCTATAGCTACTTAGGGTAACTCTCCTATATTTATAGTCCAAGGTTGTCCACTCTCCTTGGTAAATGAGTCAATAAGCATATATTAAGTACTTAGTATGTTCCTTGGTTGGGGCAGCAAGGTGGCTCAATGGAAAGAGTACCAGGTCTTAGAGTCCCAAAAATTTATCTTCCTGAGTTCAAATCTGGCCTCAAATATTTCCTAGCTCTGTGATCCCAGTGTGAGAGAGAATTATTTACTCTATTGTCTATCCTGAATTAACGATGACTTAAGTACCTCTGCTTAGTTCCTCACTAGACTGAAGACAAGATTAACTCCCCCTTGTCTACTTTTGAATTGAATCAACAAAAGATAAAACACCCTACTTGGTATGAGGTCAGAAGATAGCAAGTTACTTAGAGAATTCACACCCTTAGAAATTCAATCAGCCTGGAATCTGTGAATCTTTTTTTATGAAAACTTAACCTTCAGAAGGTGAGAAGTCAATCCTATAGACACTGCCCCCTGGGCAGTGCTAAACAATTTGGTAACTGTGATTGGCCTTTGTGAAGAGGGGAAGGGACAAGAAGTCACCATAAAAAGCAAGCCCCAAACTCCTTCAGGGCAGATTGTCTTTCAGAAGATAGTTTGAATAGATTGCCTTCTGAAGATAATCTTAGATAGTCTTCAAGGGAGATTTGCTGGACACTACAGCTTGGAACATGGGCTAAGAACTTGGCTTCTACTTGGACTCTGACTCTTGGATTACTTTGTTGGGTGAATAAAAGGCTAACCTCTTTCCTAGCTTCTGGAGAGACTAGCTTCCAGTGTGGTTACTCACTACCAACCTTCCTGGTTGAGAGCTAATTAATCTCTGCCTGGATTAAGCACACTGGGAGCAAAACATTTAGGTTGAGAGGATAAATAACTTCTCTATCCCCCTCACATTTCTCTTCTTTATTGTTTTCTCTCTATTTGTAAATATTTGTAAATAAATTTCTGACTCAAGATATAATAAATACTGGTGACCACATAATTTCATATAATCATCATTCAACCATTAATTTTAACCTTTACACCAGGCAAGTAACCTAACCCTATTTGCATCAGTTTTCTCAATTGTAAAATGAGCTAGAGAAGGAAAGAGCAACTTATTTCAGTATTTTTGCCAAGAAAAAACCAAATGGGATCATGAAAAGTTGGACACAACTGAAATGGCTGAAAAATAAGAATAAATGTTTCAGACCCTACATATCTGGTAGACTCTTAGATTTCTCATGGATGCCTTATCTTTAATTTTCTAAAAACCTCATTGACTAGAACATCCTAAAATAGATCAGGAAAAGAAGCCTCCTCTTCTCTATTGGTAGTTCTATCAAATCTAAGAGAAGGAATGGTGATTCAATCCCAGGAAATGTCTCGAAGGTAAGTCTTGAGCAGGGTAAGGAAATTCCATTTAGGGGTAAAGGAATTCCAGAATTCTCCTGGCCTAATCTCCAAGTTTGAAGACTTGCCTGTTCTGCTGGTAGCCCCTGAGTAGGGTGTAGAAGGGAAAGGCTCCTAAGCAAGATCATAGATGTGAAAAAAGTTGAGTCATGAGCAAATGTGAGAATCTGAACCAGAAATAAATGGAAGGAGAGGTTAATTATGGGCTGGAGAGGGGAGAATATAGGCTGTGGAGAAGTCTCAAAGCCAGCTAGTAAAAGTTTGGCTCTGAAATAAATCTGGACCACGACAGGCTTCTGACAGGATGCCAGTTGGCTACAAATGGTTAAGTTCTGGGTGAATCCCAATGTACTCACAGAGTCCTAGACATGGTTCTCCCTCAAGGAATAATATGAGGCTGTGTTCTCCTTCCCAGGCCAGCCAACACCTGTTCCCCATCAGGTATTATCAACCTCTCTCACCTAGATGGGCCTAAGGGAAATGAGGAGGCTGCAGGGAGATGCAGTTCTTCAGGCCTCCCCTAGAGCAAATCTAATTAAGAGACCTCTCTCTTTCTCCATTCCTTGCACCTCCCAAGGGCTCCACACTGACAATTTAGCCAGGGTAAAATGGCTTTTCCCAGACATCCAGTTCAAACTCCAACAAGGAATTCCAATGTAAGCTACTTAAGGGCAGAAACTGTTTTTCATTTTGTCTTTGTATCTTCAATGTTCAGTCATTTTCTGTTATGTCCAACTCTTTGGGATCCCATTTGGGGCTTTCTCACCAAAGATACTGGAGTGGTTTGTTTTTTTCTTCTCCGGCTTATTTTATAGATGAGGAAACTGAGACAAACAGGCTTCCCCAGCTAATAAGTGTCTGAGGCCTGATTTGAACTCGTGAAGATGAGTCTTCCTGACTCTAGACCCTGTACTCTTTCCACTGTGCCCCTTTGTAGCCTCAGCACCCAGTGTAGTACCTTGCTCATTGTGAGAGAGGGATGAGGATAGAGATAGGGTTAGATAAAAGGCCTACGTGCTTCCATTAATATTGGGGACTCTCAAAGGAGGAAGTTCCCGCTACCAGTACAGACAGGAATATTCTCTGCAATTAATAGCCTTAAAACAAGGGTTCTTATTCTGAAACCCATGAACCAGGGGTGCCCAAACTTTTTACACAGGGGGCCAGTTCACTGTCCCTCAGACCATT
Source organism: Monodelphis domestica (assembly GCF_027887165.1). Taxonomy (NCBI): domain Eukaryota; kingdom Metazoa; phylum Chordata; class Mammalia; order Didelphimorphia; family Didelphidae; genus Monodelphis; species Monodelphis domestica. The sequence continues at coordinate 89,923,856 of NC_077230.1, read as the reverse complement.
GGAGGGCCGGACTATAAAAAAAAACTATGAACAAATCTGTATACCACTGTCTGGGATAGCGGAGACTGCAGCACCCGCTGTGATGGGCCTGTCACACCTTGCACAGGCCCATCACCGCCACCACTATACTGGGCAGCATGATACACAGTGCAGAATCCCCTCCCCCAGACTGCCACTCATCATGCTGACATCTTCCATTGTGCAGCCACATGATCTTTTGTGTGGCGCCTCGTTCTCATTCAGTTACTCTCAGAACAAGGCACCACGCAAAGGATTATGTCACCGGAAGAAGTACTGTGCATGAGTGACGCCACGCTTTGCAGCACCACCACATACAGTACTCCAGGATACATTGGCATCCTGTGCTTCTCTCACTGGCCACCAATGAAGGAGGTGCCCCTTCCGGAAGTGTGGTGGGGGCTGGATAAATGGCCTTAGGGGGCTGCATGTGGCCTGCAGGCTGTAGTTTGGGGACCCCTGCCATGAACTTTTAAAAAGATATTTTGATAGCTACATTTCAATATAATTTGTTTCCATTTTAATCTTATACACTTAGAAACATTATTCTGAACAAAGGTCTGTCCATAAACTTTACCAGATCAGATATATGGATACCAACCAGTTGATTATTGCAGTAGTCTAGGCAAGAAGGGATCTGTATTTAAATGATGCTGCTAAATTTCTTTCTTCTTTCTTTCCTTCCTTTCTTTTTCTTCTCTTTTTTTCTCTCCCTCTCTCTTCCTTCCTTGCTTTCTCTCTTTTCTCTTCTTTCCTTCCTTCTTCCTCTCCATCTCTATCTCTTTCCCTCTCTCTTCCTTTCTTTCTTTCTCTCCCTCTCTCTTCCTTCCTTGTTTTCTCTCTTTTCTCTTCTTTCCTTCCCCTTCCCTTCTTCCTCTCCATCTCTATCTCTTTCCCTCTCTCTTCCTTTCTTTCTTTTTCTTTTTTTCCTTCTTTCTCCTCTTCTTCTTCCTCCTCTTCTTCATCTTCCTCCTCTTCTGCTTCTTCTTCCTCCTCCTCTCTCTCCTTCCCTCTCTCTCTCTCCCCCTTTTAAACTCTTACCTTCTGTTTTAGAATCAATACTGAGTATTGGGTCCAAAGCAGGAGAGCAGGATGGGGATAGACCACTGGGGTTAAATGGCTTGCCCAGGGTCACACTATTGCTAACTTTTAAAAATAAATATTTCGTCTACAATAGTGTTCATGCTTTTTGTTTCCTTAGAAAATGCATTTAAAATGTTAAACAAATGCTGTCCAATTTATTACTAACTTTAAATTAGCGAGGCATAAAACCAATGTAATATTGCTCTAACAATAGCACACTTATCTCTTTTCCTTCCCTTACACCCCTCTTCTTTTTGTCACTTCTCTGGCACCATTCCACTCCCCTCGGGAAAGTAGTTCAGAAGACAGTCAAACCTGCCTTCTGGACTCCAGAACTCTAGGAGAGCTTTCCAGTTTGCTGTTAGTAAAGCAAATGAGTCTCTTTCTGAGAAAGTCCTGTTCCTTGCCCCAGGGAGCGGCAGAAAGAGACAAACACCAATTTGTCCTAATCCAGAAGTCCCAGAACCTCACACTTCAAATCCCGTCCTTCATTCCCTATTTCTCCCATCACTCTATCTAAATGCAGCTTCTCTAAGAAAACTTGCCTGCTTCATTGCTACATCTTTCATTTCTCTGCTCTTTGGGCTCCAATCTGCCCTCTATACCAAATGATATTCCAAATGTACTGCTCTAATCAGGCCACTCACCTGCTCACACACTTTCTTCATCCCCTTCTTGCTGAATAAAATGAAAACTGCTTAGGATGGCATTCAATGCCCTCCACCACTTGGAGCTTCCCTACATTTCCAGCCTTTTCTCTCATTACTCCCCTTCAGAGACTCTTTGCTCACACCAAACTAGACAAATTCTCAATCCCCATACAGGTGTCACATGTTTCTACCCCCTAGCCTTTGCTCACTCCGTTCTTTACATCTTGAATGTTCTCCCCTGACATCTTCTACTATAGAAACCCAGATGTCAAGATCCAGCTCAAATAAAGATCTCTTCTTCCACTTCCCCCTTCCCCCATGCTCCACCTAACATTGAGCTCCCATTGTTATAACTCGTGAAATCTTATTGATATCTAAGAAATTTATCAGAATTTAAAGGTATTTTAACACACATTTCAAGTTGTCTGTGTACAAATCTTGCAACGGTTCAGCTATTTATGGACATGTAGTTGGGAGGGGGACCACTAACTGACATGAAGAATAGAGTAAAGAAAGACTCATCTTCCTAAGTTCAAATCCCACTTGAGATACTAGCTATGTGACCATGAGCAAGTCATTTAACCCTGGTTGCCTCAGTTTCCTCATCTGTAAAATGAGCTAGAGAAGGAAATGACAAACCACTCCAGTATCTCTGCCAAGAAAACCCCAAATGGGATCACGAAGGGTCAGACACAACTGAAAAAAAACAACAATGGGTGGGAGAGGGCAAGGAGAGTTGGGTAACTTCTAAACTATAAGCTCTGTCAGGATCTGATTTTCTCCTTTTTACCTCTGAGACTCAGTTTCTAGATAGCATTAAGTGTCTGTGGGCTACTTGTTTGCAGATGTGCTAGTAAATGTCAACTTTTCTGAGAATGAATCCCTAATTTTCAGCCTCCTGCTTCTAAGTGGGACATTCTCCCTCATCACAGCTCAGAGATTTTCACAATGATCTGAAGTCACAGAAAATTCTTCCTTTTGCAGAGGAGTGAAGCCATCTTCTTAAATAGGAGGTGCTTCCCCTTCAAAGGGCCTGATAACCAAGCTATATACAGAACTTACACCCAAGCCCAAATGGACAAGTAGTCATAGGATATGAACAAACAGTTCTCAGAAGAAAACATGCAAGCTATTGGCAACTATATGTAAGAACATTTCAAATCATTAATAATAAGAGCCATGAAAATCAGAACTTGAAGGTTTTACAGCGCATCCAGCAAACTGGCAAAGATTAAAAATGATGGGACTGGTCAATATTGGAGGGACTGTGGAAAGACAAGCATTCTAATGACTATTGATGGAGCTATGAACTGATCCAGTTATTCTGGAAAGTAATATGGAATTTCCCATTAATCAAATCAATCTACATGCACTTATTAAGCATTGAGTATATGTCAGGCACTCTACTGTTGCTGCTTAGTTGATTCGTCATGTCTGATTCTTCATGACCCTATTTGGGGTTTCCTTGGCAAAGACACTAGAGTGGTTTGCCATGCCTTTCTCCATTTAATTTTACATATATGAAAACTGAGGCAAAAAAACGTTAAATCACTTGCCAAAGACACATAGCTAAGAAGTATCAGAGGCCAGAATTGAACTCAGGTCTTCCTGACTCCGAGACTGATGCTCTAACCACTGAACCACCTAGCTGCCCCCAGGCACAGTGTCACATGTTGGAAATACAAGGATAAAAATGAAATGTTTCTACCTTCAAAAAGTTTAAAATCTAACATGTACACATATATAGGTAGATTTTTTTTAATTATGCTAAAAATGATTAAAATATCTGTAGCTATTGACCCAGAGATCTCATTGCTAGGTATTTACTCCTTCCTAGGAGGTCAATGATAGGCAAGTCCAATACACAACAAAATATTCAAAGAAGTATTTTTTTTGTAGTAGCAAAGAACTGGAAACAAAGTAGATGCCCAGTGACTGGAGAAAATGATGAAACATTTTAGTACTGCGTTCTTAGGAAGATAGAGAAACATGGGAACACCTATGAATTGGCACAAATCTTCCTATATCTTTTGGGATCCTATATCTTCCTAAAACATGTATATAACAATGTAAATGTAAATGAAAAGATCAATAATGAAAATCAAAGCTAAGGACTATTGGGTCCAAAAAGGAGATAAGAGAATGCACCCTTCTTCCCTTCTTTGCAGAGGTGGGGGTTTATGGATATGGAACAATGCATATATCATCGAATTTCATTGATGCTTTTCTTAATTTTACTAAACTGTTTTTGCCGTCATTTACTAAAAGTCTTTTCCCCCTCTCTTTGTTATAAGGGGTGACTCAGGTAGGTGTGTGTATGAGTTATATTGATAAATAAAGCTTATGTGAAAACAAAAGGTCTCAATAAAAATGAAAGAAATAATAAGTTCTAGAGGATATTTAAATAAGATTTCCATTTTCGGCTATTTGAATTGAATTCTACTTTTCAAGAATGTGGGCAGTTTAAGTGATTTGCCCATATGACAAGTTAGAAGCCAATCCAGGAGTAGAACCCAAGATTCTGTAATCTCACAGACGTGCTCTGACCAATGCATCACATGGCTTCACAAATATCTGTTAGAATTCCTTGAGGGTGGTAAATAATAATATTGTGGACAAAGGTTAAGCAGGGGATAGAATTTATTTTGATTTAAAGATGTCTTGGCATGATTCTGTAAGCAAAAGTATTTGGAAAATCGAGTCACTATCACGTATGAAAAATGAACTGAGAGATAAGCAAAGTAGAAGGATAAATGGATACGCTTCTAGAAGGAACAAAAACCAGAAGTGTTTGGGGGGATTGTTTTTGAAGCAAGTGTACAAAGCAGGTTTATAAATGATCTGTAGAAAAGAGACTAAATCTTCAAGTGTGAAGATGACACTTCCCATGTAGCAAAATGCCAAGCCAAGCCAAATCACAAGGAGTAATAGATGAACTCGACAGTGAAGAAGTATAAAAGAAGGCACTCCCCTCCCCCAAATTATCACCCTCTACTTATAGGATAATAGGGTTTAAGTGATCAATTAGTAGAGAAAAGGAAGGAAGGGGGCGTTTATTAAGTGCCTCGTATGGGCCAGGCACTTTACAAACATTAATAATGATAATAATACCTAATGTTTATTTATCATCTACTATGTGCCAAGCACTGTGCTAAGCTTTAAAAACATATTATATTATTGTTTATTTTATTATTATTATTATTATAGATTTTTAAATTATTATCTCATTTGATTCTCACAACAACCTGGGAGGCAGATACCAATTATTATCTCAAAATATACTTGAAGAAACTAAGGCAGACATAAGTTAAATGAGTTACCCATGGTCACCCAGCTAATAAGAATTTGAGGTTTTGAACTCAGGTCTTTGTGCATCCAACATACAAGCTACTGCCTAACTAAAGATTTTTAATCTTGGATCTGTGAACTTAAAAAAAAAAGATCATTTCATTTCAATATAATTTCTTCCATTATTATCCTACATGTTTTATTTTATTTCTTTAAATACAGCATTTTGTGAAGGGGTCTTCAGCTTCCTCAGTCCTCAAAAAGAGTTCATAACACACACAGAAAAAATACTGAACCATTCTCTAAATACGCTGCTTCAAAGTGACACTATGGCCAACAAAGCTGGAAAAAGTAGGGCTCATCGGGAAAGGAATCAAAAGCCCAGTAGAAAATAAATCCTGCCCTTGAATGATTGAGTCATTTTCCCCCAGCAGCTAGAGCTGGGGGCAGCAGGTACTTAATACATATTTGTTGAACTGAATTGCCTTGAATTTCATATACAACCCTTGCCTCACACATAAAACACTATTTACAATTCTATTTGTTGCATCTCAAGAATGATTTGACAGAGTTAAGGATTCAAGTAGTCAAAGGGAGGGAAAGCAGCTCTAAGAAGACAAATTTCTCAAGCTCCACGCTCCTGGCTATAGCCTCAGCTGATCGAATATTTCCTTGGATGCTGCCGAGTTATCTGATTTGCCCATTAACAATCAATAATTCACATAGAAGCATGGAAGCTACATACTATATTATATCAAAGAGGTCCCACAGTGAAAAGGGGAGTTGAGGGAGTAAAGGTTGATAAAGTTCTTGACTCAATGGATAGTCAACTTTTGTAACTCATCCTACTAAGAGACAGAATAAGATAATACGTGGGAAGTCTTTTGCAAACCTTAAAGCTACTATTTAATTATCATTAGAGACTGTTAATATCAACCATTTCCCTCCAAAAATTAGATATATTCATATATTCTTCTGAGAGGCAGCCATGATGGAAGTAGAAAACTAGCCTCAAAATAAATACCTGGGTTCTCACCTCTGAAGTACCACAACTACTGCTACTGCTACTGCTACTGCTACTGCTACTGTTACTGCTGCTGCTACTACTACTACTACTACTACTACTACTACTACTACTACTACTACTACTACTACTACTACCATCGACAATAACAAAAGTAATAACTAGTATTTATATAGCACTTTAAAGTTTGCAGAATAGTTTACAAACAGTATCTCATTTTACTCATTTTATCTCAAGAACTCTGGGAGTTAGATGCTATTATTCTCCCTATTTTACAGATAAGGAAAATGAGGTAGGCAGATGTCTTGTCCATGGTCTCACAAGTAGTAGTGAAAACAGATCTAAACTCATTTTTCTAGTACTTTATCTAGTCCCAAGGGGCAGGGTACTTAATCTTTCATTGTTCTAGGCAACTCTCTAAGATGATTAAGTTATAGAGAAGGTGCCAACCAGCTTTGATGGAGGATGTTCCTTCACCTGGCAGATCTTTATCCCAATGAAATCATAGGTCTTTATCACTAATCCTAAATGCATCTAATAAATGCACCTAAATGCAAATAGTGAGTGTCCTATTATTGAGAGGCAGTTTGGAATAATGGATAGAGAGCCATCCTCAAAATAAGGAAGATCTGGGTCTACATTCTGATCCCAAAAGATATTGGCTCTTTGACCTGGGACAAGTCACTTAACTTCTAAGTACTGAAGCCTTTAGGAACCTACAGATATAAGTTGCAGAATGGGTGCTGATTTGCATTGGTAGACACTATTTCATCACAGTAAATTCCCTATATCCATGAAATCACAAGCATGGTCCTCAAAAGGAAGAAGAATATGGGGACACATCTGTAATCTTTTAAATTTGATATTCAGAAGGACAACCATCTCTACCTATAAGATATCCCTTGTTGCCACTTTCTGAGAAAGAGGACTGGATTGGGCGGATCATGGATGAGATGATGTGAGGCATTTCCCTGATTCTTACATCAATATCTCTTCCTTTTCCTCTTATGACCATTTCCTTACTACCCCATTTCCCCAAGGAGAAATCAGGAAGAAAGAAAATTGACCCTAAGGGTCCTCTACTTATTCCATGGTTGTTCCACCTCCCAGAGTGTTGCTAAGTTGCCTCCTCCTCTTCTCCTCATTCCATTCAGGTTAACTCCTACTTTTAAAGCCTACTCCAGATTCTACCCTCTTCACCAAATTTTTCTCAGCCAGTTCATCCATTTCCAATTCTTTGTATTTCTAATTCCTTTACCACTCATGGTGCCCGTCATTCACCTTAGTGTGAGACTATACCTTCTCCAAGGGCAGGGACTATCACAGTCTCCCCACAGTGCTTAGCACAAGGTACAGGACATAGAAGTCCAGTAAGTACTCATTGATTTCACTTGGTTAGGATGTTTAGCAGTTTGTCATTATCTCTAGATGGTCAGTGGCAAGGGATGAAACTACTGCTTAAAATGTGGGACCTCAGATTGGGATGATGGATAAAGAAACTGGAAGACCACTCAAAGGTCATCTATCTATACCTTCCCAGTTTTCAGATGAGAAAACTGAAATCTTTTGTGATTGTTCAGTTGTTTCAGTTGTTTCTGGCTCTTTATGACCCCATTCTTGGCAGGGATACTGGTGTGGTTTGCTATTTCCCTCTCAACTCATTTTATAGAGTAGGAAACTAAGGAAGAGTGAAGTGACTTGCCCAGGTGCCGGAGGCCATCATACCCTGACCATTTGACAAGGTCATGGTCCAAGGAAAGAAGATCAATAAAGGAGACCCCAGAATGAAGGCCCCCTGATGATCCCCCTTTGTGACTTCTTTCCCCAAATTTTCCCCACTAGTGGACTTGTTATGATTATTATTCTCTCCCCAATACAGGAGAAATAACATGAGAGCAAATACTTAAAGGATCAATAAATAGATACCCTACTTTAAGCCCCCTAGGTTATTATCCCAAAAAAGATTGCAATTACAGAATAAAAGCCCAAACACTACTGCCCATGACCCCTCCTTTCTCAAGCACAAGATACGCTCCAAGGCCCTACAACATAATGAATCTTGACCTATAGTTACCACACTCGAATGAATTTGTTGGAACAGAAGCCTTCAAGCTGCTTCGCTAGGCATCTCAAAGTAACACCAAAAAAAAAACAAAAAAAAACAACTTGTACATTGAGGAAAACCCCAAAATTGGTCTTCCTAAAGTCCTCACACCTAAATATGAACATGTTTTGTTGCTCATCTCCCAAGCAATTATGATGGATAGTGAAAGCTGACCAAAATCACAATGATCCTCTCAGCAGGTCAAGGGGCACTAACCTACAAATGGCTTGATTCAAATTAATCATGGTGTTGTAGAAACCTAGTAAATGATCACAGAATTCTTTGTTGTAGTAACATCACAAGAGTGCTGTTTAGGTGATTTGATAATATCCAATCAAACTGCAGAATGCCACATATGTAGAGAATTGATTATGTGTGTGTATCAAAAACCTATATAATAAACATACCAAGGTACCATGGCAGAGCACTGTGTGTGATGCCTGTGCACGTGGGCTGAATGCATGGTGTATCTCATCTCATTTATCCGACTGTGATGTCACATCTGGGCAGACAAACCCTGGGTCCTCAGAGAGGCCTCTGGATGGACCTCAAGACCCAGGGTCATAAAGGTAGTAAGTGTTTGAGGTCAGATTTGAACTCAGAAAAAGTTCAAAAAGTTCCTGACTGCAGGATTGGTGCTCAATCTACTGAGCCACCTAACTTTCCCCAACAACTGAAAATTATCCTATGACATTTAAGTGACTTCCCCAAGGTCACAAAGATAGTAGGCATCGGAGGAAGGATCTGAATCCTAGTCTCTTGACTTGAGACATTATACTATGATGTAATCCCCATCAAGTTAAATCATATGAGCACTCCCTTGACCATAACCAATCAACAATGTACTTTACTGAGCCCCATACCATGGCTTCCTAAGAATTGACTTAAAGCTGACCCTTACTCCTTCGTAAGTAGAGAGCAAAAAAGAAAAATGGTCTCTGCAATATTTGTGTAGCAGGGAAATTGATTTTTCATCAAAGGGAAAAGGAGACACTGTCATCTATGATGGAAAATGATGGAATTTTTGAGGAAGAAAAAAATCTACAAGCTAAATAATTCAACCGTGTTTCTGTCTGTACATTGCCATATCTGACATATATTCAACGGTAAAATTTATCATTTCATGAACCCCTTAACATGACTGACCCAAAAGGACAATCTTTCTCTTCTGTGCAGAGTGGTTAAGAGAAGACACGATTAGAACTGGAGTCAGATGAACTAGCCAAAGTTCTGGTTTTAGAATTGTGACACAGTGGATTTAAAAAAAAAAAAAAAGAAACAGATGTGGAATCAGGAAGACTCCTCTTCCTAACATTAAATCTGGCCTCAGATACTTACTAGCTAGGTGACCCTGGGCAACTCACTTAACCCTGTTTGCCTCAGTTTCCTCATCTGTTAAATGAGTTTGAGAAGGAAAAGACAAAACAATCTAGTATCTTTGCCAAGAAAATCCCAAATGGAATCACAAAGAGTCTAATATGACTGAATGATTGAAAAACAATTGTGTGACCTTGGGCAAGTCACACTTAACTTCTTCGTGCCTCAGTTTCTTTGAGGTGACCAAACTAGATACTCTCCAGCTTGAGACCTATGATACTTTGCAAGTTCTATGATGCTAGTTTGGGCTGCTGCCATTGTTAACAGGTATGTAAGATTTATAAGTCTATAAACTGCAGGGCAATCTCAGGCCAATGCCTTCTAAAAAATAGTCTATTGAAATAGTAAGACTACCTGCTGCTTTTGAAGAATGCCTTAGAAGAAAGAGTTCCTGAGCCCTTGGAATTCCAGGAAGAATAGTGTAAACAGGTGCCACCTCCAGTGGATGTGGCCCAGTATGATGTTTCTTATGTTCTGCTAAGGGATAAAAGGCATGCATGCTTAAACTGGCATTGGAGGCTGAGCCCACCCCATCCATGTCCTGCTGCTGCTAAAATCTCAAGCCTGCTGTTCAGTTAATTAGCAAAGTTAAAACATTCTGTATCTATTAGGGAAATAAAATTACCACCTCCATCTCCCCAGGCTCCTTGGGCACAGGAGTTCTCTAAGCACCAGAGCTCGTTTACATTGTTGCTGCCTCTGTTTGCCTCTCCATTTTCAAACTCACTGTTCCCATTGTTGGATAATGACAATCTGTCCCTCTCCAGGCCCAGTTTCATCAAACTGAGACTACTTGGACGGTCCCCAGAGCTTAAATGTCTTGTGTGCTCTGTCCAAGGCTTTGTGTGGATGGTAGGGTAGGAAGACCCTCAGGACCACTGTGTACCTCGAATCAGCTATGAATCTACGACTTCTCCAGTCTCCATCCCCACCCTTCTTTTGAATCTTGTTCCAAATCCACTTCCTTTTTATTGTTCCACGACACTAATTACTTTTTCCCACTCCCTCAGCACTCAGTAAGACATGATCATTGGCACTTGTTTAGATACTTCTTTGCAAAAGTTGTCTCGCATGTATGTGTGTGTGTGTGTGTGTGTGTGTGTAGGGGTCTTATTTCTCCAACTAACGTATAAGTATTTGAGGTTCTGTTGCATAGGGTTCTGGATTTATAACTAGAATTAACCTTAGAGCTCAGAGAGCCCAACTTCTTCATTTTACAGATGAAGAAACTGAGGCATCAGAAGGTTCAGTGGTCTTCCAGGGTTAGAAAGCTAGTAAATATCTGAGTTGGGATTTGAAATTCCTGACTTCAAGTCCAGTGGCCTCCTGTATCCCTTTTATACACAATAAGGGCTTTGTAAGTTATTTCAGTCCATTAAGAAGAGATTAAGGGGCAGCTAGATAGCACAGTGCCAAGTCTGGAGTTGGGAGGATCTGGGTTCACACCTGGCCTTGACCACTTCCTAGCTGTCTGACTTTGGGCAAGTCGGTCACTTAACCCCAATTACCTAGCCTTTACTGCTTTTCCACCTTAGAATCAGTATTTAATATCGATTGTAAGAGAGAAGGCAAGGGTTTAATTAAAAAAAAATTTTTTTAAAGAAGAGCTTAGAGGAGAATCTGCTGAGAACTGGTTGTCCTGAGAACCCAAAGGATCTTCTGAGCCATGAAGCAAATTGTGATCAATTCCCCCGTAATTGTCAGTGAGGAGATGAATGGATGCTTTTCTTCAAATTCCCAGATGCCAGATTCATTCCAGAATTATTTGTGATGGCTGATTATTTTGCAGGTAGAAATTAGCCCTTAGCCCTCATCAGCCCCTCAGTGGGGCCATCTAAAGTCCCAATCAAAGGATTTGGATCAGTTCCAAGGTAAGTAAGTCTCGTCTTACCATGACCACAGGAAACTGGGATCTGACCCACATAATACTCTCACACCACTCAGAATTGTTCTGGAATGAAAAACAGGTGATGCTATCAAAATTACAAAGGGTATGCCATATTCCAGTCCAGTTCTCAGTGAGGTTGGGCAATACCTTGTTCTTTTTGACCTATGGAGCTGATGACAAATTTGTTGTTTTTTTTTAATTCAGACCTACTAATGACCATTTGAATTTCTAACTACCAATTGCTTCCTTATGTGGCAATAAATAGAAATAAGCATTTGTATAGTGCCTACTATGTGCCAGATGCCCTACTAAGCACTTCGGTACTATTATTTTATTGACTGGATATCTTATTCTTCTAAGTTTGCCTTTCCCCTGTTTCTACACTCAGAGTCCTACTTTATTTGAGTAAATCAAACTCTTAGAAAAATAAACAAATAAAAAACCCTTGGAAACTTTGGCACCCAGATGCTTTCTGGATCTCCTACCATATCAATTGTGTTTCTCGGGATCGGGGAAGCAGGAAAACCAAGGACAACCAGGGATTCCTGATACTTCTAGCTCAACTAGACACCTTTTTTATTACTAAATAACATAATCACAGAATTTTATATTGGGAAGGGACTTGGGCAGCCATGTAGTCCAGCTCATATCTCTCCATAATCAAATAAGTGACAAGTGGTAAATCCAGCATCTGTTTGAAGATCTCCAATGAAGGGACCCCAGAATTGTGCTGTTAAATGTTTTAATGAATAATTCTTTGGAGTGGAGGAAAGGGGGAGAATATGCTGGACCACCACACTTTTAAGTTTAGTCTTCATTTTTCATATGTTTCCATCACCTTCTAAGGTCTAATCACCAAATAAGAAGCCAGGCCCTTATTTGTAATGTTGGCCAATTTCTGGAGTGGTGATAGATGTTCATATTGAAAATATAATAATCAGATCTTGAAGAAAGCTGGAAAGAGGTGACTCTAAGACATTCCTGGGGGAGAGACTACTCTTGAGGATACCCAATCCATTCTTGGACAATTCTAGTTATTAGGAAGTTTATCCTGAATTCAAGTTTAAATTTGTCTCTTTGCAATATCTGCCCATTGTTCCTGATTTTGCCTTCTGTATCCCAAGAGAATAAATAAATACATCTTCTCCATTGTTGTTGTTCAGCTGTGGACTCTTTGGGAGGGACAGCCAGGTGGTTCAGTGGATAGAGATCCATGCCTGGAGAAAGGGGAACCTGAATTCAAATCTGACCTCAGACACTTCCTAGTTGTGTGACCTTGGGCAAGTCACTTAACCCTTACTACTCTTCTGCCTTGAAATGGGTACTTAGCATTGATTCCTAGAAAGAAGGCAAGGATTTTTTAAAAAATAACTGGGAGTCTCAAGGAGAAAAGCATGATTCTGTCTTCTTAGGGTTGGTTATCTAATAAGGGAGACAGTCATGGGATTATATCACCATAAAAATGTCAGAGCTGGGAGGGACCTTAGAGATCAACTACTCTAATTCCTTTATTTTACAGAAAATCATAATGGTAAATAACCGACTCACAGTCATAGAGAATTCTCTGGTGTGCTAAAGAAGTTAAGTGATTTGCCCATAGTCATATAGCTAATTTGTGTAAAAGGCAGGACATAAATTTAGGTCTCTCTGATACCAAACCTGGTCTTTATCCACTCTACCATATTGCTTCTTATAGGTCCGAGTCAATAATGAGAAATCACATTTACATAATGCTCTGCTATTTACAAGGCATGTTCCACTCAGCAACTGCATGAGATTGATAGGCATAGACAAGAAAATGGAGAGCTAGAGAAGGAAATGACTTGCCCAAAGCCACACAGCCATTACCCTTCTAAGCAAGAAACTACCAGCCTAAAGACATCAAAGGCGGGAATAGTCTTATTTCTATTTCTGTAACCCCATCTCCAACACATAGTAGGCGATCAAATACTTGTTGACTAATGACTTGCTTGATCAATTAAGGAGTGTAGAATTATTATCCAGTCCCAGCATGTGAGAGAAATCATACACATGTACAAAAATGATCGAAGAGCATTTATAAAGATATAATCAACAAGCACCAATCTAAATAATATACAATGAGAATACAAGTATTTAGAGGATAGGATATAACAAATTATTGTTTAGGCAATAGTGAGTTTGTTGGGGAAAACTCTCTGAGGGTGAGGAGCTTTGAGCAAGATTTTAAAAGAAGGAAAGAATATACCATTAGAGCATTCTACCTGGGAAGGAAATGGGATGAGCCAAGAAATAGAGGAGTGATTGCAGTGTCAGAGAAGGGGAAAGAGTTTTGCTTTTGGGGAGGGGGCAGTTTATAATGAGATGAGTGAAATGTTAGGGTTGACTTGTAGGACCAATAATCTGACTTGACTTGATACCTTAATGGAAAGGAAGGCTACAGTGTATTGGTGGCTCTAAGCAGACATTTAGAGGGATAGAGTCTAGACTCCTGACGGAGCAGGCTAAGGGCAGCAGGTTCACATAGCTAGACAGTCTGTATGATTGCATAAAAAGAATGCTGTTCAAATCAGTCCTGGAAACTGACAGGACCTGACTCCCACTCAGAAATCCACTTTGGATCCAGAATTTTAAGCATGTGGAGAAAGGCGGTCCAAAAATGGGTGGGAGTTAACAGGGAAACAGATTTTGGCTCAAAATAAGAAAGAACTCCCCAATAATTAGAGCTGTCCAAAATGGGAATGGAGTATCTCAGGAGGCAATGAGTTCCAGGTTACTGGAAGCAATCAAGCAGAGACTACTGATGGAAGATGGTAAAGAGGAGGTTCATCCATAATGCAGGATGTTGTGGCTTCTCTTCCTCTTCTAATTGGGAGTTCCTAATTAGGGCAGAGATACTCAACTGTAAAAAGGAGAGCAAAGAATATGTGATTTTTTTCAGCTTTAAATTCTATGATCTTATGGTCCTATATACCCCTGGAAGACTGGAAGTTCCTAGGCTTTTTCCTTAGGGGCAGAATGGGGGTAAGGGAAAAAGAAATGATTAGCTAGCTAAGTCACTTCATAGCTCTGGGCCTATGTCTCTAGGATCCCTTAAAGCATCTCAGTTCTAGCATTCTATCCACTGTTCCCATTTTTTAGTGAAGGGTCTTAGAACTGAGTGCAACTGTAGCTTGGTTTCTTTTTGTAATGAAAACAACTTTACAAAGAGAATTTGTCCTAGGTTCTGGATGAAATGTGAAGAATGACAATCTCCTATTCACTTCCCAGAGTCCAGGCAGGCTGGTAAGTATTTGCAAGACTCCATTAAAAAGTCACTATAGAGCCAAGTCACCAAGAGCCATATCTTAAGTGGTTTGTCTCTTCTGATCATGGGATAAATTCCAAATTGAGGGAAGACATTGGCTGTCCATTTAATGCCTACTGACCATTCTCCATTATGGACACTGGGAGTTCCTAATTAGGCAGAGATGCTCAACTGTAAAAATGGGGGAGCATGGAATACATGATTTCCAGTTATCAATTCTACCTCCTCCCTAGCCTTTCCCATTATCCATCTTCTAACTGGTATAAAAAGGGAGAAAGAGGAGAAACTAAGGAATGAAGGAGAGAGGCAAAGACAGAACTAGAGACCGAAGAGATAGGCAGAGACAAAGAGACAAAGGGACAGAGAGGGATTAATTTCCTTTTCTCCTCTTTCTAGTTGCTAATAAGCTATTGAGGAGACTGACTGTTGGAAAGCTCCTTCAGTGACTATAAATATGTTCCCTGGAGCTAACCGTCAAAAACACCTACCACTAAGACAGGAAGTATGTGCCGAGAGGAAGGAATAAATCTGGCCTGGAAGGAGACTGGGAAGTTTTATGTCAGCAAAAGACCAAACAACAGACAGGACAGATACTTGTATGCACTGCATCCAACATGGGGAACTGATACCCCACAGTGAGGGCTATTTCATGATAGCCACCTTGACCGCCTCACTGCCAGGGCTGTCAAATCAGCTTAAACAATTTCCTCCCATCAGTGCATGTGTGGCCACGAATGGTGTGGCCAAACCTTCCTCATTAGGCAATACTCTTCTTATCCCATTTCACTGATTTTTTTGTTTTGTTTTGTTATAAGGAGCACCAACCCTATTCTCATTTCATGGCAAAGAGAAGAAAAGCACTAAGGTTTCCTGAATGGTAAATACTGAGTGCTGAGCTTCTCAAGAGGAAAATTGGCATGTATCATAGGATTTAGGCAGCAGATAAAGGCCTAGAGATCATCTAATCTAGGTGTTCTCTCTCTCTCTCTCTCTCTCTCTCTCTCTCTCTCTCTCTCTCTCTCTCTCTCTCTCTCTCTCTCTCTCTCTCTCTCCTTCCCTCCCCCTTTCCTGTTCTTTTTGTCTCTTTGCCCTTCAAGTCACTGTCACTTTCTTTGTATGTCTTTCGTTTTTACTTGCACAATGTCCTCTCATAATTCAGTTTTGTGTTTAGCAGCGATAACAAAAATAGCTTTGATAAATTAATGAACATTATCTCATCTGATAAAGGGGACAGCAGAGGATAAGATGGATAGATAGTGTCATGGAAACAATGAACATGAACTTGGACAGACTTTGGGAGATGACAGAGGATAGAAGAGCCTGGTGCGCACTTGGTCCATGGAATCATAAAGAACTGGCCACAACAACAACAACAACAGCCTTATCAGATCCCCACAAAAACCCATTGCAGAAGGGAGTCCTGGCTGACGGAAGTTGATATTACCATCAATGTCTGGATAATGTTCTACCTTGGAAGAATACAAATCTATAGTATTATTATTAGACTGTCATACCCATTGAAGATCAGTAATTATTAATGCTTTTAATATGTATACGAGATCCCTCTTGGTCCAGCTAATGAGCAAAGATTTATTATTCTTTTTAAAAAAATAAAACCTCACCTTCCATCTTAGAATTAATAATTACATATTATATACATACATACATACATACATATACATATATATATATATAATTAATATATTGGTTCCAAGGCAGAAGAGGGGTAAGGGCTAGGCAATGGGGGTGAAGTGACTTGCCCAGGGTCACACAGCTAGCAAGTGTCTGAGGCCAGATTTGAACCCAGACCATCCCATTTCTGGGTCTGGCTTGCAATCCACTGAACCAGCCAGCTGCCCCTCTTACTCTTTATTCCTCACAAGATGTAACATTCGTCAGATTTTTATTACTAATGCCAATATAAGCAAGAGCTTAGATTGCACCAGCAACACAAGTATACACATACATATGTGCAGATGTATATGCACACACATATTAGCCTGAAAGTCTGTCAGTGTTTAGTATGACTAAGCATAGAAAACACCCACTTGAAGAGTGATTAGACTTTCAGTTCTGTGAATGCATCTTTTCTAATGTTTTTAGTGAAATCAGCTGTTCGTACTTCAAGGCAACAAGGGTGGGGGTTAGTAGGGAGCCTTGCTCCTTGGTTTGTTCTGAGCACCTCGTTCAGACTGGTTCATTGGGCATTTACATCTCCCATGAGCCTGTTGGTTAATAATGCCTGTATTTAGCCACACTCACAGGCACACAATATTCAAAGAATCGGAGAAATGATCAAAGAAAGCAATGGGATATGCATTATTTGGGAAATGATGTGGGAAACCAGGGTCTATTCCTTAAGGCTCTCAGTGTCGAGCTTACTTCGATTGGTACGTAATGACTTTTAGAAGAGTGTAAAATTATTAGTTTAAAAACTAGACGTTGGGCTTTGTCACTTAGTGAAGTTGAAAACAACACTTTAGTCAAATGACAGGAGTCCTGACAGGATTTCAAATCGGAGACGCCCATGGCACCTGAGTGCCACCCTAAAACTGCTGCCCTCCCCATTCAGGTGTCAGATAAAAGTGAGAGCAACCCAGGAAGGGCTGAAATTTGCATTTTGAACTACAAAACTCTGGCTTTCTGTAGGAGCCCTGCATGTTCCACAGACCAAATTCTCCCCTGCCCCTTGTCTTTGGTCTCTCTTTGTCTCTCCCTCCCTTCCCTCTCCCTTACATTCTGCCTCGCCCTCCTCCCTTTTCTCTCTCTACCTTCCTCCTTTACACTGTCTCTCTCTCTTCCCTCATCTCTCCTCTCTGTCTCTGCCTCTGACTCTCTCATTGCTACTGCACTACCTCTCCAGAAATTATTCTCTTTACTTCATATTATTTCTTTTGTTTCCTTCCCAGCAGAATGTTAGCTCCTAGAAGGTGGAGACTGTTTCTGTTTTTGTCCTTGAATCCCCTGCACCTGCCCCTATGCCTGGCACAGATTAGACACTTAAGAAATACTTGTAGAATGGATTGTAGCCAACGAATACATAGTAAAGGCTAGTCACTGGAGATAGGCAAACATGGAACAGCCTCTATCTCCAAGAAGCTTATCAGATGAAAAGAATGTCAACTGGGAAAATTAAGTACCAAATATTGTATGTCCAAGTCTTCATGACCACGTTTGGGGTTACAAAGGTTCTGGAGTGGTTTACCATTTCCTTCTCCAGCTCATTTTACAGATAAGGAAACTGAGGCAAACAGGGCTAAGTAAACTTCCCAGAGTCTCACAGCTAGCAAGTATATGAGCCTGATTTGAACTCGGCTGTATGAGTCTTCCTTATTATTCTAGCCATAGCACTACCTAGCTGCCCTCCAAAAATGCAGGGTGTGTAAAAATAAATTTTGTACCCCTGAACTACATTACCAAGCATCCCTTTCCTTATCATCCCCAAATTGTGTGCTTATGTTGTAATGATAAAGGTGTGTGTAACCCCACCCTCGGTCTCTCTTCTTGCAGTGCTCTGTGCTGTCACGGCCCCCACGTGTGTGGTCCTGGGAAACTTCTCTCTTTACTAAGGCTATTACTTTCCTTTTGCTTCAAGTTATTATTAATAAACTTTTAAAAATAGAATACTTGGAGTATTTGGATGTTAATTTTTACTCTTTCAAGAGCAGCCCACAAATCTTAGACCAGATTTAAGCTCTTAAAGATTAAAAGTACACTAAGACTTTTAGGGACATATTGTATACATGAAGTAAATGCAGGGGGAGAGGACACTAGCAGCTAGGGGGATCAGGATGAACGACTAACCCAAGAAACAGTAATAAGAATGATGTTGATAATGATCATTCAGAGCACTTTTTTCTTAGGCTAGTGAGAGAAGCATGGTACAGTGAAATGAAAGTTGTATTTGTTATCAGAAGACAAGTTCATCATCCTGGTTTTACTACTTTCTACCCATGTGATCAGCCTACTACAGATGTAAGTTTCTACTTTTGTTGGCTAGGCAACAAGGTGACTCCGTGGAGAGAACCCTGGGACTAGACCCAAGAAGACCTGAATTCAAATTCTCTGGTCTCAGATACATAACCATTATATGACCTTGGGCAAATCACTGAACCGTTGCCTGCCTCAGTTTTCTCATCTGTAAAATAGGGATAATAATAGCCTCTACCTCCCAGGGATGTTGTGAGGGTCAAATGAGATAATAGTTATAAAATGCTGGCACATAGTAGGTATATAATAAAGACTTGTTCCTTGCCCTTCCTTATATGTAAAATGAAGAGGCTATCATAGATGGCGTCTAAAGTCACCCCCCAACTAAGAGCCTATAATACTCTGGTATACAGGATACAGATATAATAAACATCCATCGAGATGGGGAAGCAAGAGCAGAATTAAATAGCAGATGCGCAGAGCTATTTCTGGTGGGGGTTTGGTTGCTAGAGAAATTGGGCGAGAAGATCTGGGGTGGTTTAGTTAGTCAGGCTTCCTGGATGCTCCCCAGAGTTTTAAGTAGCTTTAGAGCTGTCCAAAAAGTTACAGCTTCAAGTAAGTAAATATTGCCCTGAGAGTAGTTAAGAACCAGTGAGCTTCTGCTCAGAGTAGCCCACCCACCCCCAAGATCCCACAGAGAGGAGTTGGTTTACCTTCAGGCAGTCTAACTTTCCAAGGGGTCTCACATACCACAAGGTGTGAAGGAACCAAAGGCTGGAGACCCTTGGGTCCTGATCCTTGCCATCTCTCTACAAAGGCCCCACACCGTGATTCTCATGAGGTGCAAAGTCAATCATGTGCGTCTAGCATTCCTGGATGAAAGCTACAAGGGAGAAATAGGATCTACAAGGCTTTCTTAGAGCATTTATCTTCAGGAGGGGAAACTGAGTAACTTGATCTGAACGCATAAAGAGAGCTTAAAAGAAAGCCAACACTGACCGTCTCTATCTACCTCCTCCCCCTGCCCCATCAAAACCTCACTTGAGTGTATGCGCACACACACACACACACACACACACACACACACACACACACACACACACACACAAACCTTCAGATCCTAACCACAGGATCCCATCAGCTCTTGCACATGTCCCTCACACCCTACGTAGCCCTCCTTTCACTTATGATGAACTGAAACCTGATAACCTGTGGTTGGACTGGCAGAGGCAGAGGATTCAAGAGCTGAAAAATGAAACCTCTGAAAGCAAGTTAACAGAATCAGAATGATTTAGCTTAAAGGAGGGAAATCTGGGGTGGATAGGGAAGGAAATGTAATTATAATCTTCTGATCTATGAAGGGCGGCTTTATCGAAGTTCTTTTCCATTTCCACTATAGACTAAAGCAAACAAAAACCGAGATAAGACATAAAATCATTTTTTCTAAAGATGAAGGCTGTTGAGCACAGAAATCATTTTGCCAAAGGAAACAATGCAATTTCCCTCCATAGAGGTCTTTCAGGAAAATGAGAGTCTCTTGCCTCGCCAGCATTTCAAGCCAGGAGAGGGACAGCTAAGTGGCACAGTGGATAGTGTTCCAAGTCTGGAATCATGAAGACTTGGGTTCAAATCTAGCTTCTGATACTTCCTAGCTGTGTGACCCTGGGCAAGTCACTTAATCCTATTTGCCAAACTTTTGCTTTTCTGTCTTAGACTTATTATTAGGGCAGAAGCTAAGGCTAAAAAAATAATAATAATAAAGCCAGCAAACAGAGTAACCAACCCATACCTAAGGGCAGCTTGCCTGAAGTCGGAGAATTGAGCTGTAGGGGGTTAGGGAGCCCTTTCCACTAGCTCTGTGATGCTCACACAGAGCTCACATCCCAAAGGGTGCCAGCAAACCTGAGTAGCAAAAGGTCTGTGGTCAGAAATGGGAAAAACCAAAGGGGCAGTACGCAGAAAGAGTTCTAGCTCAAATTCTACTTTTGACTCTTCCCACTTGTGTGACTTTGGATCAATGACTGAACCTTCCTGGGCCTCAGCTGTCCCACCTGTAAAATGAAGTGCTTGCATGACAATGTCTCTTCGGACTCTTACAGCTCAAGATTGCAGGTCCTAAGGAATAATAACTGTTTTACAGCAGCATGTTTTGAGTAAGAAGTCTTCAAAAGAGAGCGAGGACCTCTCCCCTTCCTTTCTTGATTGCTTCCCCATCTCACCTGAAATACACATAGAACCTGATGTGTGCCATTCATCTCCAAGAGGCTCTAGTCTTTGCCATCTTCTTCCTGAGCTGCTTCTCACTGGGAACCTTCAGCAACGCACTCCCCCACCCCCAAGTCAGGTTCCCCAGACGTGGAAGGAGAGCCTTCTGTTCACCAAATGAAGGACCAGCTGTTCTGCCTGCCTTGGAAAGTGCTTCTTCCTCTTCTCTTCTGAGGGCTGTGGTCACTGGCATCCCTCCCACAGACAGTCTCCTAAGTGGAGACTGTCTGCTGTTCCCCATGCCCCAGCCCAAGCTCAGTGCCTGCCTGCCTGCCTGCTGGCTCCCTTCCTGCTTTGATCCTTCCCACCTTCCTTGGTGGGCAGGGAAAGAGTGAGTGGCCCTCCTCTGCCAGGATGTGGATGAAGTGGCTGGGTACTAAATGGCCAAGCCATCCCAAGCCAGGCTTATAAGATAAGGTACAGTTTATGATCTTCTTCTTCTTCTAAGATCCAGCTGAAATATCTAAACGAGTCATCAAGCGTCTTGGAAAGAAATCCCATGCAGGAGGAAGAGAGACACACTGGAGAGGATCTGATTTCTTTTCATTCATTCACTTAATAGGCATTTATCAAGTACATCATACAGTGAAAAGAGCATGGAAAAGGACTTCATATGTATAATGGGTATCATCTTTCTTGCTTTCTCAATGGGTAGCGGTTGTAGAGGTGAGGAAAGAATCTGGAACTGAATACAGTTTTTAAAATTGACACACAAAAAAAGAAAAGAACATTGGACTTGGAGTCTGAAGGCCTGAATTCAAATCCTCACCTTGATATTTAATACCAGTTTGACTTCAGGCAAAACTCTTCTGTTGGTCTGAGTCAGTTCTTCTTCCCTTCCAAATGAAGGGATTGACCCCTTTATGTCCCTCTCAGCCCTAATTTCTCCTATTAACCTGTCCAAAATCAAGCCTGCGGTTAGGAGTACAAAGTCAGAAATCAGACGCTACTCTCAAGAGACTTGCATTCTACCAATTACTTAACAGTTCTTTTAAGCCCATTGCCTGATTTTTTGGGGATCACTCAGCTGTTGGGTCTAGGCTAATTTGCATAAATAGAGTAAATAAACTTTTTTTCTGGGACAGTTTAAGGAATCAGAGGTTTTAAACCTTAAGGGACCTATTCAATCTCTTCCTTTTTCAGGCGAGTAAACAGAAGGCCATTGGATCATTGATTTAGAGCTAGAAAGGAACTTAAGGACCATCTAGTCCAAAACTTGCTTTTCACAGCTGGGGAAACTAAGGGCCATTGAGGTTAAGTACCTTGCCCAAGATCACACAGGTAGAAGATAGGAGAGCCAGAAATTGACTCCAATCTAAACCCTATGCTCAAAGGGATGGATAAAATGCTTCCTTCTGACCCTAGTCTGCTGGGTCCATTCCAGGCATTTGGATGACATTTTCTCAGAAACCTTCCAACACTTGGTGCCTCCGCCTGTAATGAGAGAGAGGAAGCAGCTCCTCAAAGACCTGATGATAGATCTTTTGCAGTTTTCCAGAGGCTTGCAAAAAAATTAAAAATCACTGCCATAGCCTTCCCTGCCTCCACTCCATCCTCCCCTACCCTGTTCTCCGATCCCGTGTATTATTTCTCTGCTCTTCAGAAGTTCCCTTTTGTGTGAAATCTATGTTAAATAACACTTTAGAAATATTAATGACTAGGGCCTGTGAGTTGAATAGAATCATTGTGAAAGGGTAAGTGATAATGTTAAGTAAGTGGGCAGGCATCACTCCAAATAACTCCAATGGAGGATCAATTGGGAGTAATGGAGGAGAAGGGAGAAAGCGTAATTAGAAGATGAGTGCGATAGCTAATGTAATTGAATAGGACCTCGAAACCAGAAGAGGGCTGCTTCTCAGAGAATCAGAAGAGCTAGACCAGGAGCAGAAACTTGGGGACCAGATGAGAACTATTGTTTCCTTGAGGAACTCAGATTAGGTTGGGGCCAACAGCAAAGTAAAACTGGAAGAGCTAATATGGGCATCTCAGGTAGCCATGGAGAAGACAAGAGTAGGACATCTGGACAGGAGTGTCCAAGGTAATCTCTGATGAGGACCTTTCTCCTAAGAGAGCTGGGGCTGGGGCATACATGCTCTAAAGCAAATACCATTCTCAGAGGACCTAAATTCTGGTCCTTTCTCTGTTGTTAATTAGCCCAGTCACTCTGGGCAAATCAATTCTCTTGTTGATCTATGGTTTCCTCATCTCTCAAATGAGGGGGTTGGACTTTATCTCTGAGAGCCCTTTCTGTTCTAAAATCATGTATCCCTACTCTGTACAATAGTTGGTAGAGGGGGCAGAGAAGGCTCTTTGTCTTCTGGTGGGATCTTCACTTGGGGAACCAAAGAGGTAGCTTGATTTCAAGAAAGCATTGGTGGGGATTACCCCAAGATGAGAGCCACTTATATATATACTGATTCTTAATCTTATGGAGAAGGAAAAAAGGAGGGAAGGAAGGAAGGAAGGAAGGAAGGAAGGAAGGAAGGAAGGAAGGAAGGAAGGAAGGAAGGAAGGAAGGAAGGAAGGAAGGAAGGAAGGAAGGAAGTGAGGGAGGAAGGAAGTGAGGGAGGAAGGAAGTGAGGGAGGAAGGAAGTGAGGAAGGAAGGAAGGAAGGAAGGAAGGAAGGAAGGAAGGAAGGAAGGAAGGAAGGAAGGAAGGAAGGAAGGAAGGAAGGAAGGAAGGAAGGAAGGAAGGAAGGAAGGAAGGAAGGTGGAAAAGAAATATTTATTAAGTGTTATTATGTACCAGGTACTTTGGGAGGCCCTTGGAGATACAAATACAGACATGAAGAAGGTCATGTCCTCCCTCACCCACTAATCATGACAGTCCCAAAGCTGAAAATATTAACTTCCCTAGGGAATTGGGGCACAGTCCCTGAGGTGAACTTCTAGGTAGAGAAAAGGGGCTCAATAGCAGAAAAGATGGGAAAATGTACATGTAAACTATAATTTCCTGGTGAATTCTTAGGGAGAAAGTATGGTAAGTAGAAAGTACTCTGACTTTGAAGTCTAGAGATTCTGAGTTCAAATCCCACCTCTGATATTACCTATGAAATAATGAGCAAGTCATTTGAGCCTTCCTGGAGATCACTGGGAGGGGGTTGAACTTAATGGCCTTTGAGATCCCTTCTAGTTCTAGAATTATAATGCTACAAATGGTTAAATGGGATAGGAAGCAGCATCTCTGGTCAAAAGATAAAGTCATCCAGATACCTATTTGCTCCATAGCGCTGAACCCAGTGCCTTGCACATAAAAAACCCTCAGAAATTATTGAATGAATGAACCAACTGACCTCTTCCAGTTCTTTGACTTATTTCCTATTCATCTATGGCTACAGGTTCAAGTCCAGTGCCAAGCGTCAGCCTCTGTTTGCCCTCCCATTTCGCATCCATCTTCTTTAGTCTGAACCCACTGACCAATATGTGCATAATGGAATGAGTCACATTTCACAGCAGAGTTGGCAATTGAGTAGGTCTTTTTTCTTCCTCTTCCAACCATCTGCCTACTCCTGATGAAATATCTCCCAGGATAGCTCTAAGCACAGGGATAAAAAAGCCTAATTTTGGCAAGCTGGAAACTTAAGCTCCAGGTCACTTGCTTCTCTCTCACACTTTCCACTTGGAAGTTACAGCTCTATTTCTGAATGGAACTATGCAACTAAAGTGATCTCTAAGACCTACAACTAAGATGGGAGCCAAGATGGTTCTTTCCATATTTCTTGAGATTTGGAGATAAAACACTTTTTTTTTTAGTTGAAACTGTGATATAATGGGAAAAAACCTATGCTAGGAATCAGGTGACCTGACTTGTCACTAATTAGTCACTATTTAGTTGTGCAACTAGGAACAAATCATTTAATTTTTCTGGGCTTCCCTTTCTTTATATCCATTACTAATGGAGTGATAGGATTAGATGACCTCTTTGTGGGGATGTGTTGGTAAATATTGAATAATCAGCTCTTGGAGAGTGGGGGTAAAAATGTATATGCGACACATGCTTAAATTTAATCTTCACTATTAACATTTTCCCCATCTCTTTCTTAAGTTTAGACAATAAAAAAAACAAATTAAGCCTGAGCGATGAGATAGCTCAGTGGATTGAGAGCCAGGAATAGAGATGGGAGATCCTACATTTAAATCTGGCCTCAGACACTTCCTAGCTGTGTGACCCTGGGCAAGTCACTTGACCCACACTACCTAGTATTTACTGCTCTTCTGCCTTGGAACTAGTACACAATCTTGATTCCAAGATGGAATGTAAGGGGTTCTTCATTAAGCCCAAATTTATAATATTTGTCAAGTTTCCTATGTATAAATTTAACAATTTGCTTTCAAGAGCATGCAAGAGTGGACTCCAGAAAAACCCTGCCTACAAGCTTTCTTTCACCTTTACTATTCTATTCATTTTCACCCCCACTAGAACTCTTTTCCAATCTGTGTACTAAGCACAAATCATTTTCCCTACCCCAATTCACCAATCTCTTTATTTTAACAGTTCTAGAGAGCCTCTATTTTCCAGAAATCTTCCTTAACCCAGAAAGTGGGAGCGCTTCCCTTTTCAATCTCCATCCCACTTAGTGGATTTTCCCCTTTGTATTATTTCAATTAATTTTATTTCTGTGTTGGTTTGAGCATTCATCAAAAGTTCCAAAATTTTATTTAATTATTTAATTTAGACTATTTTTCCGTGGTTACATGAATCATGTTCTTTCCCCCCTCCCATAGCCAATGAGCAATTCCACTGGGTTTTACATGTGTCATTGATCAAACCTATTTCCATATTATTACTATTTGCACTAGAGTGATTGTTTTGAGTCTACGTCCCCAGTCATATCCCCATCGACCCACATGTATATCCCAGTTTCTTAAAAGTTATGTCAATGGAAGCTAATTCAGTCATGGGTTCAATAATGGGTTCTGTGGTAAGGGTCAATTCAGCTAAGGACAGAGACTCATCACCAGAAATTTGGCTACTAAGTGGTGATTATTTTAACCATGGTGAGCCAAAAAATGTGCATAAAAACACAAAATTACTTTTAAAGGAAGCCCTTACCTTCCATCTTTGAATCAATACTGTGTATCGGTTCCAAGGCAGAGGAGCAGTAAGTGCAAGGCAACAGGAAAATAAGGGACTTGCCCAGGGTCACACAGCTAAATCTGAGGCCAGATTTGAACTCCAAACTTACTTTCTCTAGGTCTGGCTCTAAATCTATTAGGCTACCTAGTTGTCCCCTCAAAATTACTTTCAGTCCTCTGAAGACTCATTCTTCTTCTGAAGTGAATGTGTCAGAGTGGTGGAAAAGGAAATAGAGGGAAATGATCAAAGGGACAGTTTCAGCAAAGCCTGAGAAGACTTGTACAGCACAAGCTAAATAGATTTGGGGGGAGATGTAACAAACTTTGTTTTGCTTGACAATGCATATTTGTTATGAGTGTTTCATTTTTCATTGTTCTTTTTCCATTAATGTAGAAGAGAAAAAGAGAGAAAAATCAATTTTCATTTGTTAAAAAATAGCATTGACTTTTTAGAAATCTTAATCAAATTAAAAGGGAAGAGTGGAAGGCATTAAGAAACACGTCAAATTTAGGGCATCAACCCAAAGTGATTTGACTGATACTGTTAATATTTAACCTTTATCAAGTGGCCAAGAAGTAGGCCAGTGGTTCTCAAAGGGTACACTGCATTGAGGTTCAGCTAGGTGGACTGTGAATTGTATGGAACTTAAACTTGCAGCCTCACGCACATGTGTGTCTTCTTCAAACTGTAGAGAACCATAGTGAATGCATGCACATATGCTAGTCACTCAACTCTTCCATTAGGTGCTTTGATTCCGCACAGCAAAGAATAATGCAGCGTCACGCTCATGGGGCATGTCTGCCATGAGCAAAAACAGTGGAAACCACCAGAAATTATGTGTGTATAATTGGATGAACTGAACTGCATCAGTGCTGAAATAATGAAACCTATAGACCCAAAGCTACTGAGGCTAAGTTTTAGAAAGAGTTTGCTGGTTTTCCTCCAAACGACAAAGAAAAGCATCGATGGCAATTGGTTGCTGGAAGCTTCAGTGGAGAACTGAATGCTGGGATTCAGGTCAGGAAGACCTGAGTTGCTTCACTTTAATAGCTAAGAAGAGCCTGTATTTTCCAGAAGTCTTCCCTAATTCACAAAGTAGTCTTGGACACTAGCTGGATGATCCAGGGCAAGTCAAGTCATTTAATGTCTCCTGACCTCAGTTTCTTCACTTACAAAATGGGGATAATGATAGGGTTGTTGGGAAATAGACGAGATAACCTTTACAGCACTTTGGAAACCTTAGAGCACTCTATACTTATAAATATATATATATATATATACTCTTATATATATATATATATATATATATATATACTCTTATTATTATGTGGCCAAAAGCTACATGTAACATCATGGCATACCTGATAATCAAGACGGATGAATAGATCCTATGAAGACCTTGGCAAGATCTTCTCCCTCAAGAGCCCATAACTTCAGTATTAAATACACATAGGAAAAGATGGTGAAAACTATGATATGGGATCAAGAAATTTTTTTTAAAAATTGGAGATTTGTAAGTAACTCAGAAGCTTCATGCCCTTTCATTATATAAAGCATAGAAGAAGTTCCTACAGTTGAAGGGACTCAAGAGGCCACCTAGTCCTTACTTTACAGATGAAGCAACTGCAGTCCAGAGAGTTCACATAGGTAAAAGCATTAGAGGCAGAATTTGAACCCAGGTCTCCTTGGGTCCCCACTCCCCCTGCCTAGAATCAATGGCTTTTCCATGTGGCACCACCCATATGATGAGTACTGAACAGCATCACAAGAAGGGAAATTGACAGTCAAGAAACACCAGATTACAGACATAGGATTTAAGAGTAAGTTCAGAGTCAGTTCTCTCTCTATATGTAGTCAGACCACAAACTGTAAGCAACAGAAGTTAAAGTAAAAGTTATATTAGAGGAAAAAAGGAGAAAGTAGAGAAGATACCTTTGATAGCTCCACCCAAACATCTTTAATCAAGTTATCTGTTTGAAAAAATAAATGGGGGGGGGGGAAGCATAATGAATCTCTCCTCTTTTCTCAGAACAGTTCCACCAAGACAAAAATCATCTGAACAAAGTGGACAAAATATCCCAGAAAACAATTCAGCCAGGAAACACCTCCTCTTTTTGCCAAGGGGACACCAATTTAGCACCAATTTAAACTACACGTTCATTTGCAAAAATGATAGAAGAGGACAGAAGGCTAGGAGCAATATCACCTCACACAATGTTGAAAAGCCAATTGAGGAGTAATTATGCCTGCAGAGAGCTTGGCATGATACATAGCTAAGCCAGATCATCCTGAGACCATTTGTAAATGAAACTAGAAGGAGGAAAAAAAACGAAACCAATCTGCTAGTATTTCTGTAGTGATATTTTCATCAGCAATAATAGTTCAACTGAACATTTGGACTCCAGAATAAATATCCTGAGAGGCAATTTTTAGAAGTATTCCAAATGGATTTTTAGTCAAAGGACCTGGGATTCCATTCCTGTTCTAACTCTAGCTGAGTGACCTATGGCAAGTCACATTATGTCTCTGAGCTTCGATTTCTTTATGCTAGCCTAAAGGACTGGTAAGATCCCTCTCAGTTTTAAATCTATAATTTTATTAACAGGTAGACTAAGATCTCTAAAGAAAAATCAATTGTACTTTAGAAGATAATATTAGGACTGACCAAATGCAGAGGAAAGAAATCTGTGACAGAAAAAATTCAGTTATAAAGCACTCATGGATTGACTTTCAAAATACCCCAACAAAAGATTCCAAAGAATGAGAAAGATTATAATTGATGCTTTTATATAAATAAAGTGACTGAGAAGTCTTCCATAACTATCAACTCATATGCCTGCTTTCTCACATCCTTATAATCTTTGTAAAAATGATCTATGGACACATTAAGGGTAACCTTGATGAAAACATGAGGAGACATACTTTTGAGGCATGTTTTAACAATAGAACACATCTTTATGGTAATAACAACTGGCTGAATACTTTATCCCACTCTGTCTATTGTTTACAGATCTTGGTAAAAATATTTTCTTCATTAGAATAAAATGTACCCCTATAGGGTACCCTCCTCAAGAGGACATGGTATTTCTGTCATATACACTGTAATTATATAAGACTGTATGAAAGATGTAATTGTTGACATAGCTTTGTTCAATAACCTACTGATTTTTTACATCGTTTGATGCCTACAATAGTGAGGAAATATTTATTTACTCGAAATGATTGCCAGGCAAAAATGATATTGTCCAGGTTATGACATGCAGCTGACAGGTAGCCCATAAAGTAAATCCATCATAATGTTTAAGTTTAAAAAGTGCTAGAGATGGACAGTGTGTTGAATTCAGAATTGAGGAGAGGAAGAGATAAAGCTTTATCATATTTGAAAAATTATACATATCTTTCAATAATACCAAATTGATAGATACTAGAGAAGTCTATCCTTTTAACGGCAATATTCTCCTGGTAATATAATGATAATGATTCATAAAATAACAATCTTGGAAGAGTCAACTATGAATCAATCAAATGACAATCTAGAAAATGCATGCTCAGCAAGACAGGTTATAGCCTATCACCAATGATGACTTGGGTACAGAAAACAGTATGAAAGATAATATTAAGGATATATATACGACCAGCTCTCAAAAAGGTCCTTCTCTGATGATTTATCATGTCATAGAGGTAATTTTGGATTCATGAAGACTATACAAGTAGAATATAAGCACTGTCCAATTTTACCAAACCAGAAAGATGTTTTAAACTGCCATGAACACAGATTAAGCCTGCTATTCAAAACCCAATATAATCACCAATAGGCTGGCCACTTTTTGTATGTGGTAACCTGAAAAATGAAGAAAAACTTCAAAATAGTCTGCAGCCAACTGTATTCCCCTTTCAATTTTATATTGACTGGTGAAATGATGAGAAAGACATA
This sequence comes from Monodelphis domestica, assembly GCF_027887165.1. Classification (NCBI taxonomy): domain Eukaryota; kingdom Metazoa; phylum Chordata; class Mammalia; order Didelphimorphia; family Didelphidae; genus Monodelphis; species Monodelphis domestica. Next base: position 89,893,933 of record NC_077230.1, on the reverse strand, counting down.
GATGGTAGTTAGAATCATGGTTTTTAAACCTTTAATAAATGTGAGGTCTTTTTTCAATGACCAATAAACTAACATGCTACTGGATGAGAAGGAAGTATACTACAACAGAAAAAGCACTGCATCTGATTTTAAAGGGCACGGGTTCAAATCCTAGCTCTGACACTTACGGCACATATTGCCTTAGGTTAGTCATATAATATCTCCATGCCTCAGTTTCCTCATCTGTAAAATGGAGGGTTGGACTAGAGGTCCTCTAAGGTCCCCTCTAGCTCTAAATATAAAGTCTCAAGTACTGAGCCTAATGACTATTAATATACCTGTAAGAAACAAAACCAGAGGTCAAAAAAAATTTCTATTAAAATGGAAAGATGACTCATAGGTTCTCCTTGGACAGTCAAATGAAGGAACTGGCAAAATTGGCTTCATCAAGGCAACAAGAAACATCATTTCATGGGACACTTGGTCATCTCATCTTTTAATGCTCATGATGAGCATAAAGGAAAGAGTATCATTAAGGTAATTGCCACTTGTGTGCCAAATGCTGTTGGAAAGGATGAAATGGTAGAGAAATTATATGCAGAACTTGACAAGATTCTCAAAGCCATCAATTTATTTAGAGATGTAGGGACTTGAATGTGAAGGTGGGCCAACAGGAGAAGGATAGAAAAACCACACTAGAAAATATGACTCAAGTTTGGGAAGTGAACAGGGTCAAAGGTTTATAGACTACTCAGAAGCTTCATGTTTATATAACATCAATATATTTTTCCAGAGGAGAACTGAAAGACAATGAATATAGCCAGCACCAAATGATATCACAAAACACCCAAAGTTAACTATTTCTTACAAGATAGGAAACAACTGGTTGCTGATATTGGAATAATATCAAAATCAGCTGTCTGTAATCAGGACATGAGTTGTTAGAGCAAATATTAAAATCAATGTCTGATTAGAAGAATAGCTAGAGCCAAACAGAAAACACTGTAAAATTACAATTTTAACTTAACCCATTCAAAAGAGCTGTTGAAGCCTACATATCAAAATAAGACAAAGATACTAACTTTTATTATCAACATTTCCTGCAAAAGCTAAAGTATGAAAAGCAAGAGTTACAATCAGGAGGCCAAAAGAGTCCAGAAACTGCCTTTGTTGGCAAACAATTAGTCTAAAAATTCATTTGTAAAACATTATGGAAGGTATAAAGGTATAAGTATTATGAACTTGTAGTAAATCAAAAAAAATAAACATAAATCAATGAAGGAGAGGAAAGAAAGGAAGAAAGAAAGGAAGAAAGAAAGAAAGGAAGAAAGAAAGGAAGAAAGAAAGAAAGAAAGAAAGAAAGAAAGAAAGAAAGAAAGAAAGAAAGAAAGAAAGAAAGAAAGAAAGAAAGAAAGAAAGAAAGAAAGAAAGAAAGAAAGAAAGAAAGAAAGAAAGAAAGAAAGAAAGAAAGAAAGAAAGAAAGAAAGAAAGAAAGAAAGAAAGAAAGAAAGAAAGAAAGAAAGAAAGAAAGAAAGAAAGAAAGAAAGAAAGAAAGAAAGAAAGAGTGGGAGCAAAAACAAATCAACAGAAAGCTTAGTGTAAAACCCAATTGAATAATATCCCGAGACCATTCATAAGTGAGACTTGCAAAAATAGGACAAATGCATCAATATTTCTTTAATGCTCACTTTTTATCATCAGTGAAGATATCATCCACAATTAGACCTTAAGTTTATGCATTCCTCAAGTTGTTATTCTAAGAAGTTGAAATAGCATATAAGACAAAAGAGCCCCCCAAATTAGAACAAGTCTCCAGTAGGTATATGAGTATAACAAACTGAAATAGAAATGGATATTTTAAATCCAGATTATTTGTTATGTGGTATTTTTAAATTTACTTTGTCAAGTGTCTCCCAATGATATTTTAATTCTGTTCAGTATATTGACTTGGAAAACCATAAACTAACATTATATGGTATGTTGAATTTTTATTTATTCTATTAAACCTTTCCCAATTACATTTTGAACTGGTTTGGTTGCAATGAAGGTGGAAATTCATCACCTCTGCCATAGAAAACACAATTCTGAAAGCACTGAAAGGTTGTTTTATTGGATAATACAAGGAGAATATTCCCCCAAAATGGGAAAAAATGACTGAGGTTACTACTACCCTCCAAGGAAAAATATTGTTAAAGAATACAACTATTGACTTACTTTTCCATCTTTATTTTTTTTAAATTTAAAAATGAAATCCATATTTATTTACTGAGAGCATAGTTGGTGAAAAGATTAGATAGAAACAGGCAGACATTTGCAACTGATTTTCTTAATAACATTCACATCTTGATAGTCTTCTTATTTCCCTACTAGACTGAGTTCCGTGATGATATGGACAATGCCTTATGTCTCCCCCAGTTCCCCACACAATCTTGTGCACATCAAGGATGCTTACTAGATACCAAAGATTATCTTTAGTTTCTTAGGTCAGAAGGGAGGTTTATTCCAAATTCCACATCTGTAAAGTTTTGCTAGATAGATAGAGTATTTTCTGAAACTATGTGGCTCTGGATACTATACCAAACAATGGAAGGTTATGCTTTGGAAATCAGGACAGAGAACAAATCTAATGCTCAGGCTTTCCTTTTCTTTGTCTCCATTAAGAACTCCAAAGTAAAGATTGGTAGTAGTATATGGCAATATAGCTGGAGATATCAGCCTTAGTCCAAATCTGTTCCTCTTTTATTACACACTCATAATCTCAGGAGTCCCATTGTTGGAAGAGAACATCAACTCTCTTCATGATGGCCATCCCCATATAACTCCCCATGCCTAGGATGCTCCTGATCCTGACCTCTACCTCTTAGAATCTCTAACTTCCTTAAATATTTCTATAGAGGAGCAGCTAGGTGGTTCAGTGGATTGAGAGTCAAGCCTAGAGATAGATCTTGAGTTCAAATCTAGTCTCAGACACTTCCTGGATATGTGACCCTGGGCAAGCCTCCATCTCCATTGCCCAGCCCTTATCTATCTTCTACCTTGGAACCAATATATAGTATTGATTTTTTTTAATCACCTTCTTTCTACAGAAAGCCTCTCAATGTCCCCCTACCTACTAGAGCCTTTCCCTCCAGGGTCATCTTGCATATGCATTATATGTAACTTGCATTTTTCTATGGAAGCAAGGGTGTCTCCAAAGACTGGGTGTTCTACACCAACTACACTAAGATTTTTGGGACACCTTATATATGCTGTCTACTCCAGTAGAATGTAAACCCCTCGAGAGAAGGAACTATGTTCTATTTTTCTTTATAGACCTAGTCATCAGCACTGTACCTAGCACAATGATTGATACAGTCTTGAGATTCTTAATATCTAAAGTGTTTATATCACTTGACAGTTATAAAGTACTTCTCTCAGTCCTGCAAGATAGACAAAGAAGCTGTTTTGTGTCCATGATGAAGAAACTGGTATTCACAAAGGCAAAGAGACTCCTTCAAGATTGCAAAGTTAATCAGTAGCAAGGATGGGACCAGAACTAATGTCCTCTGGATCCAAGTTAACTCTACCACAATACCTCCACCCTAAAACCCAGTTCTCTCTTCTGAGGGGTCACTGGATCAATTATCCAGAGTGAATGGAAGAATAAATGAATGACTGATAAACGAAGTCCATACCCTATACTGAACTTGTGCTGCTTTCAAAAAAGTTGCCATTACTGGAACTCAAGCATACGCTTGCATAAGAATTGAATTGATGTGTTAACCCTTCATCTGCAGAGAGAAGAAAAGTAGAAGACTAGAATGGTGGGTATCAGGTTGTGAAAGGTTTTAAATACCAATCAGCTAGATGACTGAGTGGATTGAGAACCAGACATGGAGACAGGAGGTCCTGGATTCAAATCTGACCTGACACTTCCTAGCTGTGAGAACCTGGACAAATCACTTAATCCCCATCACCTAACACTTACCACTTTTCTACTTTGGAACTGATACACAGTATTGATTCTAAAGTAAGGATTTTTTAAAACACACACACAAATCAACAGAAACTTTTATATTTGATCCAGGAAACTATAGGGAGCCACTGGAATTTCTTGAGTAAGAAAATGGCATGGTCAGATTAATCCATTAAAAAAAAAATCACCTTGGCAGCTGAGTAGAGGATGAGTTGAAGTAAGAGAAATCCAAGGTAGAGAGACCAATCAGAAGATTATAGTGGTAGTCTCACCAGATGAGAAGTGAGGAGGTCTTATAAAAAGAACCTCAGTTTCCTCAACTGTGAATGAGGGAGTTGGAATGGATGACCTCTGAAGTTATCACTCAGCTTCTAGATCTATGATTCTATGATCACCACCACCCCCTTTTCCAGTCAGCTTCAAACCTCCCATGCCTCCCAAAGGATCTATGCCAAGGTTCTGTGCCAGAGAAGGAAAGGAACATTGGCTAAAGATGGGACCATTAAAACATGGAAAATCCATGTGTTTTCTCTAATGAGGAAATGTCCTTACAAAGCTGGAAGATTAAATCCATTCAAAGAGGAGTTTTAAAACTTTATCTTCCCTCTAATCAAGTGCACACTTACTGTTTGTTTATTCCTCCCATTCTCTAAAAGTCAACAATGAAAAGTTGGGAGGTGTCACTGTAATCAGGGCAACAGGAACAAACTTGCCGGGATGGCTTCCACAGTTCCCAGCCAATACTTGGCAAGCTGCTTCATAGAGGATGAGGCCAAAGTTAAACCCACCACCTGGGTCCTCTCTCCCTTCTCCTCCATTACGACCTTGCTTTATGGACCAGACCTTCTCTCCCTGGCATCATCGCTGGGCTGAAGCAGCAAACCACCCAGAAGGAGGGACAGAAGGCAACATATGCCAGCCAAGGCAAACTCTGACCACCACCTTCCCCCATACAATGACAGAAATCTCCCAGGAGCCTGAGCCCAAGAGACCTGGAAATAGCAGATCTTCAGTGAAGACTGGACCTACTCCCAGGCCAGTCCCTTTAAGCATCCTCCAGGCAGGTGATCTTTTTGGAGATTTGGCCAGTCAATTGCCTCTCCAAACCCCGCCTCCTGGGCAGACACAATTTCTAAAGACCAGGAAATAAAGTTCTCATCACTGAAAGCCTTGGCACTTTCAACTGGTTTAGAATCAGTAAAGGGTGTGACGGTATTATCAGTGGAAATGACAGTAAGGAGCCAGATTGCCATCTTCTTAGTCTCTGTGCCCTAAGCACCCCTGGCCCTTTCATCTGACTTGCAGCTGAAACCTCCTACATCTGTTGTCTTCTCTTATTGGAATGTCACCTCTTTGAGGTGTAAGATTAACATTAATATCCAATAACTCCAAGTATTATATTTTATAAGATTTATTAATAATCACTTGAAGTAGAAGAAATAAAAAGAACAAAAGTAAAAGCTGGGTAAAATTCTCTTGCCTCTCACCTCACCCCACTTCCACAGCCCTGTTGCCAGGAGAAGTGGGGCTACATCAAAATATATCCTCCCTATGTTAGCACAAGACGTGAGAAGAAAAATGGGAAACTGAGAAAGAAAGTTCCTGGGGAGCAAATTTCTAATTATACAGAGGGCAGGACCTGTCTTGCTTCTTCATTTTTATCCCCAGTACTTAGCATGGTGCTTTGCACACAGTAGTCACTCAATAAATGGTTTTTCATTCATTCATCCATCCATTCACATATTCATTCTCAATTTACATAAGCTTGGTACATGGTAAGCATTTAATAAATGTTTGCTGAGTGATTAGTTGATTGCTTAGAATAAAATACAGACTCTAGATTGGCATTTAAAGCTTTCTCCAATCCAATTTATCTTCCTAGAAACTTCATACTACAAGTCTACCTGAAAATTGAGGCAGCTAGGAGTTTAGAGTCAGGAAAACCTGAGTTCAAATTTGGCTTCAAACACTTACTAGCTTTGTGATGCTGGGTAAGCCACTTAACCCTGTTTGCTTCAATTTTCTCATTTATAAAATAAGCTGGAGCAGGAAATGGCAAACCACTCCAGGATCTTTGCCAGGAAATCCCCATATGGGGTCATGAAAAGATATACACGACTGAAACGACTCAACAACTCCAAACCTGAAACAGTCCTTTACCTATTTCCTGAACTCGGCATTCTATCTGTCCATATTCTCCTCCATATTGGAATTACATCTCCTCCTCATGGTCTTCCTTTAGGAAACCTAGCTTCCTTCAAAGGCCATTCAGGTCAGGTATCACCATCTAAGCAAAGTCTTTTCTTAGATATCATCTCCAACTAATGGGCTTTCAGTGCACTTTCCAATTAACTGCTTATTACTTGTGTCCAAGTTTTATCCCTTCAACAGAATGTAATTTACTTGAGGAAGATGGCTGCTTCTTTTTTGTCTTTGAATTACATTCATCTCCATCACTACCCCTGTCATCCCCACCCCACCCAGGGTTGGCTTTTGGTATTTTTAAAAACTAGACTTATGATTTCACTGACATAATGGAATTGTTATAAAGAGAAGCTCTAGGAGAGGTTCACCATTTCCCTCTCCAGCTCATTTTACAGATGAGGTAACTGAGGCAAACAGAGTTAAGTGACTTGTCCAGAGCCACACAGTTAGGAAGTATGTATAGCTGGATTTGAACTTAAGAAGATAAGTCTTCCTGGCTCCAGTCCTGGAGCTCTATCCACTGCCCAGAAGAGAACTTGGATATTAGGAAAACTGCATCTCAGTCCTACCTTTGTCCATAACTACTTGTATGATCTTAGACTAGTGACTCTGAGTCTCAAATTCTTCGTCTTTCAAATGATATGGTTTACTCAGATGATCTCTGAGGTTGTTCTCCAGGTCTAACATTCTGTATTTTTTTAATTTTAATTTTATGATATACCAGTGGCTTGCAGAAGGAACTAAAAAAAGGCAACAATAAACTTATTGTTTGTTACTTATTTGTTTGTTATTATCTGTTAGACTTCAATAAGGAAACTCACTCTATGAAGATGTAAGGAATTAATTAGGACCTCCAATTCCAAGGGAAGGGAGAAAGAATTCCAAGAATGTTTACCTCATTGGAAGAAGTCATGAGAGAGTCACTGTTGCAGAAACATATTTACAGAAAGAAGTTCTCTTGCATTCAAAAATAGTATTTAGATTAGTAAGAAATGGTCAAAAATAAGGTTCTTTCACTAGGAAATGATCAACTGGACATTTACATCCATCATCCGAAAGAAATTGGACAAATCTGGAATCTCTGTTTGGCATTTCAACAACTAAAACATATAGTAATGAAAAGTTCTCCTTAAAACAGAATATGGGAAACCATAGTTATGTCAAGTAGTGGTAGCTGAAGTTTGAGTGGAAAAAGACGTTTACTTTGTAGCGGCAGATTTTTATTTCTTCAGATCTTGCTCCAAATTATGTTTTCCTCTTAAGTGTTCTCTTCAGATATTAGTCACGAGAAGCTGGTCATCATCAGACTATCTTAATAAAGAGTTGAGGTTTTTTTTTTTTTTTACATTAAAACATTAGTAACTTCCTTATGCTCTATTTCTGTTTTCTCTTTGGTGTTGTTTGGAGAAAATGTAACCATTTGATAAATTTAATCATAAATGAAATAACCCCTTTTTACCTAGGTTCAGTTAACTGAGTTACATTTTATAGTTCAACCAATAGTCTCTGGAGGACTATCCTTGCCAAAACCAAATATCCCAAATTATGGCAACTACCTCAGCTATCACATTGTTATCACTGACGTTTATTTATCATTTTGAGATTTACAGAGCACTTTATAAATATTATGTCACTTGATCTATAAAATAACCCAGTGTGGTAGATATTCCCAATTCAGAAATGAGGCAGTTGAAGTTCCAAGGGGGTAAGGTCCTCATGGTCATACACCTATAAAATGTAAGAAGCAGGATTTAGAGGGCAGCTAAGTGGCTCAGTGAATTGAGAGCCAGGCCTAGAGACTAGAGGTCCTGGGTTCACAGCTGGCCTCAGATACTTCCTAACTAGGTGACCCTGGGCAAGTCACTTAACTCTCATTTGCCCAGCCCTTACCAATTCTATCAACACTCAATATTGATTCTAAGTCAGAAGACAAAGGTTTAAAAAAAAAAGAAGCAAGATTTGAATCCATGTCTTTCTTGTTACTAAATCAAGTCCTTTTTTACTACTCTACAATGTTTCCTCCCTATGATAAAGCATGGAACTCAAGCTAAAAAGGGAGTTATTGGCTAGGCTGGTGTGGCATGGGATGGGAGAGGATGCCCTGGCAGGCAAAGACTTCAACTTTATGTCTTAAATGTAATATAATACAAACTAGCACAGGATGAAACCAATTCCCAATTGTGAATGCCTGGCTTCTGATCAGCTCTCTAATGCCAAGACTTCTGAACATGTGCAGCAATATCTCTCTTTTCAACCTCTGAAATTCAGATATGGACCCCAGGCCAACCCTACAGGCCCAGGTGTTCCTGGGAAGGCAATTTATACACATTCCCTTCAATTTTCCCAAAGGAAAGCACTTGGACAAAGACAAAACTGCTGCCAAAAATTATCTTTGGGTCCTGATATCAGCCTTATCTTTAGCATTCTCTGCATATCTTTCATGGTCTTGTGTACCACGTATAGTGATTAACATGGATGGGGGCTCCCGTCCTCAGTCAGCTCCTACCCATGACAGAGGCAGAGAGGGTATTATTAAGTATCGTGGAAATGTAATAACACCCAGAGCAGCCAGTGTAAGTAGTCCTATGTTGGTGTAAATACAGTGTAGGATCTAGTGAGATCACGTCTTTGCCATTGACCAGCTACGGGAAGAACCATAGACCAGTTACTGAATCTGATGCTCAATTTTCTCACCTACAAAAGAGAGACTATCATATTGGCTGGACATGCCTCACAGTATTCTTGCATGGTTCAAATGAGATAATGTGTACAAACTTTAAAGTGTTATAAAATGTATAAAATGTCTCATCATTACCATTTGTCCTTGGATTAGGAGAGATGTAGTTACATGTGAATTTCTTTCATCAAGTCAAAAAGGAGAAGTTGGGGGAGCCGTATGGAACAAAAGGGCAAGAAGCCATAGTCAATGTGGCTCCTAACTGAGGCACCAGAGCACAGTCTTGGAAAGAGAACCACAGTATAAGGTCACCTCTGGAGGTAGATCCTAGGGATCCACTCAGACCATTTGTGACTATAAACACTCCTTCTGCATCCTCTAGGGCAGAGGTTTATAAACTTTTTCTGGCATGTTTCCCTAATCAGAATAACATTTAAGATTCACAAAATGAAACACACAAAATTAGGACAGAAATTGAAGGTTAGTCAAAACAAAGCTTTTTTTTTTTCCTATCCAAATTCCCAGACCCCCCCCCCAAAATATTATTCATGATCTAACCATGATTAAGAACCTCTCCCCTAGAGAGATGGAGCCACAGCTATCTAATGATGATAGTGGTCAATTAATTATCAGAAATGTAAATTGGAGGAGCAGCTAGGTGGTACAGTGGATAGAGTGCCAATTTGGAGGTGCTGGGTTCAAATGTGTCCTCAGATAATTCCTAGCTGTATGACTCTGAGCAAGTCACTTAACCCCATTTGCCTAGCCTTTCCAGTTTACTGCCTTAGGACACATACTTAGTATAAATCTAAAACAAAAGGTAAGGATTCAAAAAAAGAAGAAGAATGTAAACTGGAAAGGACCCTGAGTCACGTCCTGGTTAGTAGCATTCAAGTTCATGCCATTCCTACTGCCATGAGCACTATTATAGTTGCCCTTATTAGTCCTTTCTCTCATCTACCTTGTCTATAACTAGAGTTACTGCCACTAGCTGAGCAGAAGTGCCTTGACTATTGTCCCCTGATTTGAATAGCCGGGTTTCTGCCTTAGTTGGGCTAGATTAAGAGACATTAACCCCATTTTCCCACACATTATCCTCTTATATACACATACACACACACACACACAGAGTTATGTATGCACCTGCACTTACACACACACACAATGGCCATCCATGGCATTCCAGATACCCAGTGTTTATCCGCCATTTCCAATACCGATCTCTCCCTATTTTAATTTCTCCTTCAAAATACTGGCTGATGACTATGTCTAGCATACAACATTCATAAACTTTCAATGGTTCCCCAGTGCCTTATTGAACAGAAATCAAATTCTTTGGCATGATGCATACATAATATATAAGTAAAATATAGGCCTTTATTAATTTTTTTGGCTAGACCTTTGATTTCATAAGTGTCAGGAACTCTTGGTAAGGAAATCAGTGCAGACCAGCCACTGTTCACTAAGTTATTTTCTTAAAAGAGTTGCCCAGGAAAGCTGAAAGCTTAAGAAACTGGCCTGGGGCAACAAGGCAGGATCAGTCACAGACAGGATCTGAACTCAGGCCGTCCAGACTCACTCTGAGGCCAGCCCTCTATCCAAAAGCCCAGGCTGGCTTCTCAACTCTTCAGTCAAATAATAAAACACAATAGCTCTCTTTAAATGCTGCATTTAAAAATGACACATAAAACCAAGATTTAAAGAAACAAACAATGGGATGCAATTAGATATTTCCCAGGAAAGTTTTACTACTGCCATTGTTCTCATCCCCACTCCTGATTGTGGAGGACCTTGACAAGAACCTTCATAAAACTGAAGAATCGCTGAAGGGTCCTTAATCATCCTCTAGGCAAGGGGTAGCTAGTTGGCCCAGTGGATAAGGAAGCACAGAGGCCTGGAGATGGGAGGACCTGGGTTCAAATTTTATCGCAGATACTTCCTAGCTATGTGACCCATGGCAAGTCACTTATCCCCAGTTCCCTAGTCCTTGTTGTTCTTCTGCTTTGGAATAAATACCAGTAGGGATTCTAAGACAAAAGGTAAGGGTTTAAAAAATTTTCTACCCACTGATACTGGTTTTGCCTTTGAAGGTAATAATAATAAACATGGCTATGTCTTCTTCACATGACAACCCTTCAAATTCTTGAAGATAGCTTGTCTCCTCTCTTCTAGAAATAAAAATTCTCAGTTACTTTAGTAGCTCCTTATAGACAATGGTTTCACCAGCATGGGCTTCCTCCTCTGGATAGAATACTCCTCTTATTTCCTGGTACCCAGAATGAAACTAGGTGTATTTCAAGTGTGATCTGATCAACACAGATCCTCGACTCCTGTGATGTGGGTACCAAAATTCTCTTACTGCTCTTGTTACATTTATCAATAACCATATCACATCATTAGTTTACACTCAACTCACAGTCAACTAAAACTTTCAGAGCTTTCTCAAATAAACTGCTGCCAACATAGACCTCCCCATCCTAGACGGGGGGGCAAATAATTTTTTTCTAACCTAATTACCAGAGCTTATGTTCATCCATCCCTGTTATATTTCCTATTGTAGGCATCAGTCCAGACTGTCATATTCATCTGTCATATTCATCCTTGATTGTGACGTTCATGATGCTACCTATCCCACCTCGCTTTATGGGCCCTAGAAGCTTGCTGGCATGTCTTCATCCAAGTCACAGCCAAAAAAATTGAGCAGAATGGGGCCAAGGACAGAGTTCAGAGATGTGTCACTAGAGGTCTCCCACCAAGCCATTCATAAATAATCTCTGCATATGGTTATTTAACCAACTGTAAATCCATCTAATCATAGTATCTTCCAGCCGACATATCACCTTTCCCATAAAAATATCATGAGATGTTGCCAAATGCTTAGTGAAATCAATCAATGAGCATTTAGTAAATACCTAACACCCTAGCCATGTGCCAGGAACTACTGCTAACTAAAGGGAGTCCAAGGAAAATAACTGGCCCCTACCTTCAGGCTACTCCCCTATGAAGTGAAAAAAAAACCTGTGCACACATAACGAACTATATAAAATATATGTACAAAGCAGATCCAAGGTAGCCTTTAATGGGAAGTCAAAATTGTTTGAGCATTTCATTCATTATCAAGTACATTTTTCCTTTCCCATGTCTACTGACACCATCCTATTCAGCCCTTCATCACTTTCTGCCAGTGCTACTATGATAGCTTCTTTTATAAGTATCTCCCTTTTTCTGTAATCTAAGGGTCAGCGAGGTGGTGCAGAGGATAGAGCACTGGGTTGGGAATCAAGAAGACATCCTTATTATGAGTTAAAATCTGGCCTCAGACACTTACTAGCTGTATGACCCTGAGCAAGTCATTGAACCCTGTTTGCCTCTGTTTCCTCGTCTATAAAATGAGCTGGAAAAGAAAATGGCAAACCACTCCAGTATCTAAGCCAAGAAAACCCCAAATAGGATCACAAAGAGTCAGACACAACTGAATGGAAAAAAACCACCCTGTAGACTCTCTCCATTCCATTTTCTCCTTCAAAATATTGCCAGATTCCTCATGTACAGTGCTACTCATATCATTTACCTGCTCAAAAACTTTCAATGGTAGGGGCAGCTAGATTGGATTGAGAGCCAGGCTTAGAGATGGGAGATCTTAAATTCACATCTGTCCTCAGACATTTCCTAGCTGTGTGACCCTGGGAAAGTCACTTAACTCCCCCACTTTACCACTCTTCTGCCTTGGAACCAATACAAAATATTGATTTTGAGACAGAAAGTAAGGGTTTAAAACAAAACAACTTTCAGTGTTTCCCTGTTGCCTACCAAATAAAGTCCAAACTACTTAACTGATACCCTTGGCCCTTAATAAACTGGTTTCAGGGGGCAGATGGGTGGCTCAGTGGATTGAGAGCCAGGTCTAGAGATGGGAGATCCTGGTTTCATATCTGGCCTGAGACACTTCCTAGATGTTTGAACCTGGGCAAATCACTTAACCCCCATTGCCTAGCCCTTACCACTTTTCTTCCTTAGAATCAAATACTACATATTGGCTCTAAGACAGAAGGTACAGGTTAAAAATAATATAAAAAATGAATTTGTTCGAACCACACTGTCCAACCTGCCCCCCTTTCTCCCCTTAACTTACTCATATTATTCAGCCACAATTAACTAGTTAACTTTTCCAAAAGTTGTTCATTACTTTCCCTAGATCTAGAACACCCTCTTCCCTAGCTCAGGCTGTTAAAATCTGACTAATCTTCCAGGTCCAACTCAAGTGACACATACTCAGTAAAGGCTCCCTGGATCCTTATCTACTTATTTACCCTCACACACTACAAGTGTTATCTTTTCTTCCTTTGAAATCTCAGATCAATTTATTTGTTCCTTTGTTATATAACGAGATTCTATTGTGGTCCATTTATTTGTGCTCATATTAAATCTACCCTAGTCAATAAGAAATTCCACAAAGAGTAGGATCCTGTTTATATTTACCTTTGCATCTCCCCAATATCATACACATACTAAATACTTCATAAATATTTGATGAAAGAATTATAGATCAACAAACTAATCAATAAATGAGTCAATAAATCTGTTTAATAACCCACACTAGAATTTTGCCAGAGATCAACATCAGTCTTACCAGTCTGTAGTAGTATCCAGAATCCATCCTTTTCCCCTTTTGGAATATCTGGATAACTTTTGCCTGTCTCCAGTCTTCTGGGACCTCTCCCACTCTCCATGACTTCTCAAAGATTACTGACAGTGGCTCTGAGATCACATCTGCAAGTTCCTTCGACATCCGGGATGCAATTCATCTGGACTCAGAGGCTCACTTAAAGCAGCTAGGTGCTCTCTATTTCCTCACCTATCTTGGGCTTCAATTTCCTTTTTCACATGGTTTGTTTTACCCTTTTCAGCCTGCAGATCATTCTCCTTGCTGGAGAAGACAGAAGCAAAATAGGAGTTGAGTTGTTCTGCCTTCTCTCCATTATCAGTTAACAGTATGCCACCTTCCCCAAACTATGGGCCTGCCCCTATCTTGTTTCCTTCTGACTTGGAACATGGTTGAGACCAAGGCAGTCTCAGCTCATTTCTGACAGACTATTTTTAAAGGTCTTTGCCTCTATTTTATAGTCTTCCTTTGCTACTTGCCCCACCTTCCACCTTTTGTCCTTTTCCTTTTAAAATCAGAGGTTATCAGAGAGTTCTCAGGTCTTTTGTAAGTCCCTACATGCTTCACTGTGGAGTCCAGCCCTTTTCCTGGCACGTGAACTCTGGGACTTTGTGCTAGTCTGGTGTCAAAGACCCTTCGGGTGGTCTGTCCTCACCTTCCAGCTGTTCAGAATTGAGGTGCCTGTGGAGAGCCGCCCCCTCTTCCCTTTGGGGAATGATTTATACTTTAGGTTAAGGGTACATTTGAAAGTCTTTGATTGTAAAAAAAAAATGTGAAAGAATACCTGGGGAAAATACCCCAAAGCTAAAAAATGAGAAAGAGTCTTGAATAAATTGTGTACCCAAGAAAAGGGGCTGGTGAGGTCCTTAAGGTCAGGGGACAGGAGATGGAGGATGAAGGGGCCAGAGCTACATCACAGTGCTAGGATAAAATGCCTTGCCTGTATACAGAGCCACCTCTGGGGCCAGCCAAAGGTCAGCTAACAGGAGAAAGAAAGTAGGAGGGCCAGATAAAAGGAGCCTTTGTGTTTTTCTTCTCATCCATCTCTCATCTTTCCCTCTCTGAGCCTCTTTCCACTCAGTTGAGTGGAAATTCAATAAGTATTTTTGAGACCAGCTCAGTGGTTGGAGTGCCAGAACCAGAGAAGAGAAGTCCTGGGTTCAAATATGGCTTCAGATACTTCCTAGCTATAAGACCCTGGGCAAGACACTTGACTCCCATTGCCCAGCTCTTACCACCCTTCTGCCTTGGAACCAATACACAGTATTGATTCTAAGATGGAAGGTGAGGGTTTTTTTAAAAGTGTTTTTGAAGTTATTACTATGTACAAATTACTAGGGTGAAAAAGGTAAAAAGTGCCATAATCCCTGACCCTAAAGAATTTGCAGTCTCTTATGGGAGATTAAGCAGGTTTACAAATATGGCAGTCCCTTAAATTCCTCGTGCAGGTACCTTACTCCCTATCCCACTTCATTTTTTTTCTTTCCGTGTATTTCTCCTTGCTCGCTTTCCCTTTTCATCTCCCTCTTCTTATCTGTCCCTCAACCATGTCTTCCCCTTCTTCTCTGTCCCTCACCCTCCAGGACATGCTGAAGCCAGATCCTATCAGCTCCCATTTGTTCAATGTTCAGGGTGAGCATTTATACCACAGAAAGAGGCAAATGCTACAAATCAGGGTTTGCTTTATTTATTTTAATTGTCTGGACTCAAGAAAACGCTGTCCATCCTTTCCCCCAAAGATGGCGATTAATCCTTCACCAAGATATCCCATGATTTCTTTATGTTCTCTGTTTTCCTCAAACTTTTTTCCTTTTCCTTTCTCTTGTATTTCCTTCTATTCTCCTTCCCTCCTTTTGCCTATCCACTCATAAAGGAAAACCAACGTATACCTATTTTTAGTGTCTGCGCTACTTATTTGTGCATGTTTTATATGCTCCCTCTTTACTTTTTAAAAAGGTACCTGGAATGTGAATGTGTTTCCTTCCCTCCTGGGGGGGACGAAATAGGAGTAAATTAATTTGTTTTCCAGCTGCCTAAGGCTCTTGAGCGGTCATCTTCCGGGGGTCTGTAGACTTTGAGAGAGAGAAGGCTTCCCTCTCCTGACTGCTACCGCCTTTACTCTTGGGGTTCATTCCACTTGGAGCAAGAACCACAGAATCACAGAACGCAAAGCTTTCTTAGAGATCATGTGCTTCAACAGCCCTTCATTGTACAGATTAGGAAAGTAAGGCCCTAAGAGTTGAAGCAACTTTCTAAGGCAATGGTTATGAAGCAAGCAAAGCCAGGGCTGAGCATGTTTTTTGCACGCTACCTCCCCGATTAGATTGTAAGCTCCTTGAAGGCAGGGGCTGCCTTTTATCTCTCTTTTTTTTTCTTTTTTTGGCCAAGATTTAACACAGTGCTTGACACACACTAGGCACTTAATAAATGTTTATTGATTGACTCCTAATCCACATTTCTCTGACTCTCCAGACTCAGACTTACCTTTTACATGAGGATGAGAAAGAAAGACATGATTCCCTCAACCTCCTCTTTACAAAATGACAAATGATAGGGATCATAGGTTCGGACCTCATCTGGTTTACTAGCCCAATCCCTTCATTTGACTGATCTGGAATTCTGGCCCAGAGAACTGGCCAAAGGTCACACAGGTAGTAAGTAGTAGAATCAGGATTTGAACTCAAGTTCCCTCCCTCCCAATTCAGCACTCTTTCCACTTCACCATGAAGTGTGCCAGGGCAGGGAGAAGGGAAAAAAGGAAAAAGGAAGAAGGGAACAAGCAAGTTAACAAACAAACAAGTTAAGGGACGATTAGACAATCCACCCACAGAAAGCCCAGTTGACTGACAGTAATAATAACAGACTAACACGAACAAGGAACAATTATTTACATATGTGTGTAAGAGTGTGAGTGTGAGTGTGTGTGTGTGTGTGTGTGTGTGTGTGTGTGAGTGTGTGCATGTGTAGAAGCAACAGAAAGGCTCAAAGGAACCCAGAATTTCCTTTCCTAATTACCAGGGTCTCATA
The DNA here is from genome assembly GCF_027887165.1 of Monodelphis domestica. Classification (NCBI taxonomy): domain Eukaryota; kingdom Metazoa; phylum Chordata; class Mammalia; order Didelphimorphia; family Didelphidae; genus Monodelphis; species Monodelphis domestica. The sequence goes on along the minus strand of NC_077230.1, from coordinate 89,877,427 downwards.
GACCCATTGAAAACCTGTTTGGCATTTCTTGGGTTTTCCCCTTTCTTACCACTGGGTTTGCTCCATGTGCTGCTCCAGGTGAGCCTGACCCAGCAGCCCTCCTCCTCTGAACCTCAGATAGGGATAACGAGATGCCAATGAGCATCTTCCTTTGCAACCCCATGGCCTTTTATTCTCTTGCCAAGAACCTGGAGTTTGGGATTTTTATCCTTCAGCGGGCACACGGTGCTCAAAGGGGGGCTCTGGGCCAAGCCCCCCACCTGTGCTGGCTTGGCAGCCCCAGCTCGGTGTGTTCTTGGCAGCCACCCCCAACATGTTTTCCCACCTGGTTGTTCGAGAGATACCAAGTAGAGTAAGAGAAGCAAGAGCGACCCTGCCACTCTCCAGCCTCATGACCAAGTCTTGAGCAAGGGGTCCCAGTTTCCTCCCTTCTAAAAGAAGAATTCTGGGCTGTGGGGTAGGAACAATGTCCTAAAGTCTCATCCCCAGGCAATCTGGGCTGTGTTTTTTCTGTGAAAGATATGGAAGCTATCCTCAAGACCTAATGAGCTCAAGGGACTAAGGACTTAGACTACTGATGAGTTTCCAGGTGAGATAGAGACAAAGTCAGGGCACAGCAGTACGCTTCTGTAGGTCTATAACAAGCCCAGCCTTGCCTAGAAGACACGATCCCTGGGAGCAGCTGGGTAGCTCAGTGGACGGAGAGCCAGACCTAGAGATGGGAGGTCCTGGGTTCAAATCTGGCCTCAGCCACTTCCCAGCTGTGTGACCCTGGGCAAGTCACTTAATCCCCATTGCCTAACCCTTACCACTCTTCTGCCTTGGAGCCAATATACAATACAGATTCCAAGATGGAAAGTAAGGGTTAAAAAAGAAAATAAAAGACACAGTCCCTGCTTTCAAGGATCTTAGGATCTAGTTGAGGAGACAAGAATAGTGAGCTGGAAATGTCATGAATGAATGAAAGCAGTGAACAAAGTGTTTACTGGGTTAGTTGCTGCTGCATGAAGCACACCATAGAGGCGCCATCAGCAATTCCGTCCAGGTCAGGAGTGGGCTGGGGCCAGCTCCTAAGGAAGACCTTGCAAAAGCAGATGGTGTCATTTCCAGGGTGAGCATTCACACCCTGGAAATTGGCAAAGGTTACAAAGCCGGGCTTGATTGATTGTTTCGTTGATGGCTTGGATTATAAAAAGTGCCGGGGAAGATGTTAATAACGCAGATTAAACTTAAATGTGTTGTGCATAAATTTTTCCTCTTGGAGAGCCAGCTGGTGAACATTTTCTAGCACATCCCTGCACCCACTGCAAGAACTCCTTTCACTAATATAGCTCACAGTTCATCTATGATTTAGTAAATAAGCTCCAAGGAATTGCTTTTGGGGCATGTTGTTGTGATTCAGTCATTTTCAGTTGTCGGTCTATTTGTGACCTTATTTGGGATTTTCTTGGCAAAGACACTGGAGTGGTGGCCTTTTTTTTCCAGCTCATTTTACAGATGAGGAACTGAAGCAAATAGGGTTAGGGGACTTGCCCATGATCACATAGCTAGGAAGTGTTTGAGGTCAGATTCTCGCCAGTAGTCTAAGTCTTTAGTCCTCTGAGCTCATTTTAATTTTGATTGGTACTCTCTCCACTGAGATACCTAGTTGCCCTTGGGGGTATGTAGAAGTTACCAAATACTAAAATTACTTGATACTGTTGTCAGAATAATATTTTTTTAACCCTTACCTTGGAATCAGTACTGTGTCTTGGTTCCAAGGCAGAAGAGTGGTAAGGGCTAGGCAATGGGGGTCAAGTGACTTGCCCAAGGTCACACAGCTAGGGAGTGTCTGAAGCTAGATTTGAACCCAGGACCTCCCATCTCTGGATCTGGCTCTCAATCCACTGGGCCATCTAGCTGCCCCCTTGTCAGGGTTATATTTCTCCACATATGTATAGTAAAACTGTAAATAATACTAGCTAAACATTCAAGTGGTATTTTAAGGTTTGTAAAGCACTTTACAAATATTTTATCACTTGATCCTTGCAATAACTCTGGAAGTTAGGTTCTATTTTTAATCATCATTTTTCAGATAACGATAGTATTTGCCCGGAGTCACCCAGCTAGTAACCATTAGAGGTACGATTCCGACTTGTCTCTCTTATTCTAGGTCCAGCATTCTGTCTATTTCTCCATTATGCCTTTAAAAGCAAATCAGCTATGACTGTGCCTTGGTGAGTCGTCTTCTAAAAGCAGCTGTTCCCAAATCTGAGGAACAAAGCACATGTAAACAATGACCATATAAGAGAAAAGTGGTTGACAATAAACCACAATTCCTGATGGTGTCGGAGAGGGAAACTCAAAAGCTGCCATAATACTTTATAGATTTTCAAGTAACTAATTTAACTATAAGGTAGTTTCTAAGCACGTTTAATTAGTTTGGTGCCCAGTGTTAAATTTATAATAAATCATTTAATTTTTCTACATTGGCTGCTCTTCTTGGAACCTGGTTCCAGTCAGAGTTTGTGATTTGCTTTGATCCAGTTTTTATACCTGAAAAATGTTTTTTTGCCATAAACATTCGTGGGTTTGTATAATTAGAACGTTGTACCCCAGGACTCCATTTCCCAGAATCCCACTTTTGTCCTTGCTTTGTCCTTAAATTCTGGAGATAAAGTTTCTGTAACCCCACTCTTGCTCTCTCTTCTCCTGCTAACGTGGTTGGAAAAACTTCTCTTTACTCAGGCTTTTACTTTTGTTCTTTTAATTTCTTCTACTTCAAGTGATTATTAATAAATCTTATAAAATATAATACTTGGAGTTATTAGATATTAATTTTAATCTTAAGGTCACAGAAATAATATTCTCAGTTCAAAAAGTATTTCAAAATTCCAGGAAAAAAGGCCTAATGTCAGTAATAAAACTCTTCTCCCCATCACATCCATCCCTCCCCATAGTGACACCACCTTAAAGCATAGCATGCTGTTTCAGAAAGCTGTCCTAACCTCCATGCTGTGCCTGCTCAACTGGTACCTAGTAGGAACCCCTGCCATTTGGTAAATATTCTGCCACCCCCATGTGCCAACTTTCCAAAGAACAACATTTTTACAGGAGGAAAAAAAGGGGGTAGGATGTGCATCATGGGACTCCACAGAAACAGATGTCAATTTGAATAAAATGACCGTAATAGTCAAGCTTACAAGGGGGCACAAACTGTCCCCCAAACAAATGCCAAAAAAGATTCCTAGATTTTCATTGATCCCCATTTCTTATCTTGGACCTTTAAAAAAGCAAGCATTTATTAAGTACCTACTTTGGGCTAAGTGCTTTTAAATTTTATTTCATTGGATCGTCACAAAAACCCTGGGAGGCAGGTGCTATTGTTATCCCCATTTTACCAAAGAGGAAACTGAGAGAGAAGTTAAGTCCTTTGCCCCAGTTCAAGCAGCTAAGTATCTGAGGTCACATTGGAACCTGAGTCTCCCTAACTCCAAATCAAGCTTCCATGCTCTGGTCCACTGAGCTTCCCTATTTAGGCTGCTCTCAAATGAGAGGATAACCCTGATCCTCTTCCCTGCCTTATTTCCTAGTTCTTTGATTTGACCATAGAAATCACAGAATGTTAAGATTGGAAGGAACCGTAGAGAATATATATAGTCCCCACCCCTCATTTTACACAGGACCAAAGGGAGACCCCAAGAGATAACCCCTGTGGTCATATATAGCTAGTTACAGTCACATAGTGACAAGAGGTCTTTGGTCCATATATTGTTGTCTCCAACCCAGAGTTCCTTTCTACTGTACCATTTTCCTTCCTAATGCAAGAAGAGGGAAATTCCAAGATCCCCAGAATCTTCCTGGATTAGTTGAGTCCATTTTCCAAATAGCCAACACTGTCCCTGACCTAGTATTCAGTACTACTTCCTTTGTCTCTGTAATGGTTATACTGGTATATTTCTGTTGGCTTAAAATGCGTTCTTCCTGATAGTCCCATTTCCTAGGCAGTTCCCTGAAGGCAGATGCCGCACCATCCCCCATTAAAGTGGGAGCTGATGCCACAAACTTGGGGGGATTTTCCCCCTTTCCTCTGACTTTCCTCCGGAAATCCATATTACCTTAGAGCCCAGTACACACTTCAGGACTTCTTCTCACATTGACAAATGAATTCTTTCCACATGCTGCTCCTCAGCCTCGATGGACTAAAACATCTAAAGTCATCCTGGAAATACTCTCAGGATTCTAGAAGGTATCTGCAGTTCATGCCAATAGGAAAGGGCAAATCGTAGCTGTATTTGTTGGGTAACTCCCTGAAAATAACTGCTGTGAAAACCCCACCGTAGTCTGAGCTCCCTAGGACAGAGAGCTATCTTCCCAGTAAACATTCTTGTGAAATCTTCCCAAGTCACTTGAGGAACCCTGTCTCTCAATTCTTGAATGACTGATTTTTTTTAAACCCTTACCTTCCATTTTAGAACCAATACTGTATATTGAAGAGTGGTAAGAGCTAAGCAATGGGGGTTAAGTGACTTGTCCAAGGTCACACAGCTGGGAAGTGTCTGAGGTTAAATTTGAACCCAGGACCTCCCATCTCTAGGTGTGGCTGTGGCTGACAGATTTTTAACATAGATCCAGGCTCTGCCCTTAGAGCCCATCATTCTAGGAGATCTAGTTAAAGAAATTAGTGAGATGGAAGCAGGAAGATGGTGCTTTCACCTCTTCCCCCAAAGCTAAACACAACACATTTCCTTTTGAGTTCCACAGGAACTTTCCAGCATTAGAACCAATACTTCTAAGGCTGAAAATAGCTGATGTTAAAAAAATCTACCTTAATCCTCTCTCATGAGAGGAACTCATGAGTCAACACGAAACAATTTGGGGCAAGTGTTTGGTACGTAAAAATGCAGTTGCCTTACTTCCACATCTCATAGACAACTTGAACCCAAGTGTATATCTACTCCAAGGCTCAGATTGTGTATGTAAGTTGGTTTTTGTATGTTTGTGGATGGATCTTGGTATTTGATTCAGAAGGTTACAAGGGTAAGAGGTTAAGGAGGAAATAGTTAACAATTACCGAGAAAAGAAACCAATTGTACCAACATGTTTATATTTCCAAAATTCCTGTTCTAATTTTGTGTCCCATTTCTAGCTAGTATTTAGGAATACTGGCTTATCTTTGTCCTTCATTGTTTTAATGAAGATTCCCCTTTTATTGAAATCCATCAGAATTGAGCAGAAAATTGAATATTCCATTTCTGTCAAGTAGTCAGACTTATGGGAAGCCTCGTCGTTGAGTCCAGGGCATCATAAGCCAGGTACCACCATTGCGTGATGAGAGACAAATTACCCTATGTGCAGATAAAGAGCCTAAGAGAAAATAAACAGCCTCTTAAGGCAGTTGGTCTCCCAAACCCAAACCTATGAAGTAAATATCACAAGATTAGCCAGAAAGTCCAATCACTCTGAATAAACATTTTCATAAGCTTCAGAGGTGAGAAGCTATTATTTTTTCAAGTAGTGACAAGAAAAAATTAAATAAAAAAATCTGGAGTATTTCAGGCATCACCAATGAGTGGATAATATAAATGCAGAGCCCAAAGAAGCTCCTTAACCCATTATTGGTTTATAACATGGTTAAGTGTAATCTCATAAGCAAATATTATTGCAAAATGTTGAGTGTTGACTTTAAACCAGCTGGTACCCTCCGAGAAACACTCCAGCCTTGGAAAAGTTCAGGGAACATATGTAACAAGGACACAGCTGCACATCTGTAAAGTCAACCTAGAAGAAACAGAAGGGCCCAGGGTCAGGCAAGCCATGGTGCTCATGATGGTGTGGTAGTAGGGGTGGTGATGACGATAGTTAGCATTTATTTTGTGTTTTAATATTTGCAAAGGGCTTTAAATAATTTCACTTACCCCTCATAATATTTGAGGCTGATGCCATTTTACGGATGAGAAAACTGAGCCAAACAAAAGTAAAGTGACTTTCTTAGAATCAAACAGCTAGTAATATCTATGGGAAAATTTGAACTCAGGTCTTCCTGACTCCTAGTTCAATATGCCCTCATCACTTGACACCCATCTAAATTTTCTTTTCCAAGGAGAGAAGAGTTCAGCTTGAGCTGAATAAGAGCTCACTGCTCAGCTTTGGCAATAGTACCTCAATCTAAGTCTTAACAGTTCATGGAGAGCCATTTTTGTTCAAGTTCTTCTCCCATCTTTCCTCTTCAAGCAACACCACCAGGAGGTTGGTTGTTGGGTCTAGTTTTAGCTTTTAACTAAACTATTTGGGGACTTTGGATTTCTCACTTCTCTGGTCCTCCATTTCCATCCCTGTCAAATGGACATAATCCAATGCAACCTGCTTCAACCAAAGTCAACAACACCCAGGCTTGGAGCCCTTTGCTCAGAATTAATGAGTCCGTCCTTTCACTGTCCACTCGTGCTGTGCCTCCCAGGGCAGTAACCAAAAACCACACGCAGATGCCTGCACTCCCAATCTGCTGTTTCATGCTTTGGCTAATTGGATGCTTGATGACAGATGATTCTGAGTTTCTGGGAAGAGAAATGATTTCTCTGGCCCCAGTGTTCCAGGCGGGAGGAGGGGGCATGGAGGAGGGAGGGAGTAATGGGGGCTGTCTATAAAAAATTAATGGAACTTCAAGCAACACCAGAAGATGTCAGGGGCACAAAAAGGAGCCATGCCCATCTCAAGAAAGAGAATGCTTAGAGACCCAGGCTGTTGGCTAGCACCAGAACTTGATGACAGGCAGGGTCCTGGCAAAAACCAGCAAGCTATTTCAGACACCCCTCCTCAGCAGCACCATCCTTTGGACCCCGGAGATCCATCCGGTATATATCATTTTCTTCCAACAGATGGGAAAGGTGAAATAATTTAAGCAGGAGTTTGGAGCAAACAAAGTTTAATCTGAACACAAGGGTCATCCTTCGTTGTAGAGAAAAGGCTTAAGGCAAAGAAGAAATCCAAAGAAAAATCTCTCCAGCCTCCTTTCCTGGCACCTAGAAACATCTATGGGGAATGGGGCATGCTAGAATTAGTCCAGAAGTCCTGAGTTCAAATTCCACCACCTCAGACACTACTATGTGGACAAGTCAGTTAGTCTCTCTGTTTCCTCATCTGCAAAGCAGAAATATTAATAACACCTATGTCACTGAGTTGTTGCAGAGATAATATATGTAAAACATTTTGCAAATCTTCAAGTGCTCTATAAAACCCCTTAAGCTCCAGGAAGTCTTCTAATTGACAAAGAGGTAGTGATTTCCCCCTGGTTCCATCCAGTCTAAACATGTCACTCCCAAAGACAAGGGTCCAGTGACTTGTCACTATGAAGAAATCTCAATTTGTATATTATTCAGCCCAGTGGTCAAAGTAATAGAACACTGGATCCAGGGATAATTGCCCTTCAGTGTAAGGCTAACACTAGAGCTTTAAAATCTTTGGTTCCACTCACTCATCAACCCTCAGCTTCTAAACACAATTCTGCAATGCACTAGAGACCTGCTTGTCAACTGCAGAAGGCAATAGGAATTGGAGGAGGAAGGAAGTAGCCAGGATCAGGAGATGGGAAGCAGAGCTCAGGGCACAAGGTATGGGAGAGCCATCCAAGTGGTCCAGAAATGGAAAAAGGCCCAAAAACTAATGAGTGGGTTCAGCCAAGGGTCTGAGCCAGGGAAGCAGCCCAGAGCGGAGACCTAGCCAGACATTCAAAGGTGGGAAGAAACCGGGAATTCTGGAAAGGCAAAAATTCATTCATTCAAAAAATATTTATTCAACCAAAAAGTGTGGGGTAATGGAAAAACCCTTGATTGAGACTCAGAGAATTTGGATCTGCTACTTACTTACTACCTGTGTGACCTGGAGCAAGTTACTTAAGTTCTTGGAGCCTTGGCTTCTTTAGCTATAAAAGGAAAATATTGGAACAAATGATTTCTGAGGTCCCTTCCAATTCGAGAATTCTGTGATTGCAATTTACTATGTGAAATGCAACCAAGAACAAAAACAGTTGGGACAGGAGGGAACAGAAACCTGAGCAAGGAGGCAGGGTAAGGGTTGGGGACGGGGGTGGACAGGGGTCAAGACAAAGAATGTGAGCCACAGATAAGGGTCAGAGAAGCTGGCAGGACTGAAATAATTGAAAAAACTTGTGTGGATTTAGGAATTGTAGGTGGTTCCTGAACTGATAGGAGTCATTCCCAGGGTGACCAGCCCAAGATGAACAAGAAATTAGAAATACCTGAATGAGATGGGCAGTCTGTGGGCAGAGAGATAAACAGAGGTTTTCAGCAAATAAGGTCTTCAATTACTATTTCAAAGAAAACTTCAATCAGTACCCATAACATCTGCTTTTAAGATGAGATTTTCATATCCAGGATTTTCTTAAAGTGAAGCACAATTATAATTTAAGATTCTAAATCCAATAAAAATTATTTTTCAACATGTAGCTTCTTCTCAAGCTGACTTGCTGACAGAAAGACAGTGCTTCAGGAAGATCAAAGGGGTAGTCGATAGCAGCTAGATTGAGTGTTCGAAATAGAATGGTTCAAATCTTGCTATTGGCATTTATTTAGCTGTGGAATCCTGTCAGTTTACCTCCTTTTTTTAAAATCAGGTACAGAGAAGCTGTCAAACTGCATTGGCAAAAGATGTTTCCCCACCTGGGAGTCCCCTACACAGATAAAATAATTGGCCCGTTTCCTAGCTACTATCCTTCTGGAAGTTGAAAGCTGTGTGACCTGGGAAATTCACTTGACTTCTGTTTGCCTTAGTTTCCTCCACTGTAAAATGAGAACAACTAGGTCAAAGGATTATTGTGAGGAACAAATGAGATATTTGTAAAGTGCTCAGCATAATGCCTGGATTGGAACATAGTTGGTATCTAATAAGTGCTTGTTTCCTTCCTTCCTTTCCTTCTTTTCTTCCTTCCCTTTTTCCTTCCTTCTTTTCTCTTCCTCTCTTTTATTCTTTCCTCCTTTTTCTATTCCTTTTTCTTTCTCTCTCTCCCTTCCTTCTTTCTTTCCTTCTTTCTTTCTTTTCTTCCCTCCCTCTTTCCTTCCTTCTTATTTGCTTCTGTTCTTGCTTTCTGATTCCTTCCTTCCTTTTTTCCCCTTTTCATCCTCATCCACAGAGTAGAGCTGCAAACCCACTGCAGAAATTTCCGGTATCGTTTCCTTTTAGAGATTATTGTGCTACTTTGAACAAATTGATAACATAAACTTCATTCAAAAAGATGTAATAGTCCTCAGATCATGCCCATGTTACTTTTCTCATAGAATTGTTGCATCCATTAAGATAGTACACATAAAGTACTTTCACGCTTTCAAACGCTGTCTCAATGACAGTTATTCCTTTAACCATATTTAAAGGGCTGATGGATCAGGTGTCAGCTGGGGCAGAGTTGAAAGGAGAGACCTTCTGAAAATGTCAGTTGGCCAGAAGAAAGAGGCAGCTTCAAGGGCTCAGCATCAGGAAAGACGAGGTTTCTTATGAGTGCGTGAGAGAGGAAGGGGTGGCCTACCCCATTCCTCATGGAGTAGAGGCACTTCCATACAAAGCAGTCCTTCAGTACAGCCATTTTCTTGTTTTGATTTTACCTGAAATTTTAAACTTGAATAAACACATAATTGCAGCCAAACCCCTTTTCACTTGGCTGGGGGGAGCCTTGGAGAGGTCAGTCAATCCATCAGTCAGTTAACAAGTATTCATTAATCACCTACCATCAGGCAGACCCAGTGTGCCTGGGGACACAAAGGCCAAAATGTGGAAAGGAAGGGGAGGAGGGGGTCATAAGAGTGATGAAAGGTGACACGGGCAGTTTCACTCTGCCCCAATCATTTCAAAACCTACAGCTCTCTCTAACCTTCATTCTTTATCCCTTCAAATTCTCAGTCCCTGGTGCCAGCATGGATGAAGACAAGGGCAAGCTAGCTCTTTGAGGAAAGCCTGCTTCTCTGGAAAGCCAGGAGCCCCCCCATCACGGTGATTATTATTACTTTTTTACCCTTTCCTCACGGACTGTGTACGTACCAGATAGACATACTTTTGCAAGTTATTTTCTAAATGCTCTCACATCTTTTTTCCTGGGTGTACATAAGCACTGAGAAAGTTGAGACCTTGCTGTAATCATCTTTATGTCTCCCTCAGTGCCCATCACAGTGCCTTGCACAGAGAAGACTGTTTAATAAATGAATGAATCCAAACTGCTTTCCTGCATTAGCTTGAAGAACTCTCTGAGGATAACAAAGATGCTCCTATTAGTCTAGAAGCTCCCTGAGGACAAGGAGTCTTCCTCATGAAACTGGGAGATGAGCAGCCCATAATTCCCACTTTCAGGAACTTTATGTTTTTTGATGATTGTGGAATTCCCACTCCCCAAAATCACTGTTTCTTCATGGATCTGTTTTCCAAGGAGAGAAAAAAATTGAGAAACTAGTAAGACTCTTTTCTAAAAAGAAACACACCCAAATCTACAACACTCCAGTGAAAGTGCCAGGCCTCCTGAGCATCCTGGGAGCCCAGCCAGGCCAGAGTCAACAGGAGCCATTGTTCTTTCCTCTCAGTGGGAAGAGACCATGCCACCAGAGTGTCTCCACCTCCCTCAGAGTCAGAACTGGATTGGGACTTCCCAAATTCCAGAACCTCTTTCTGTTATTCTCTCATTCTCTTTTCTGAATCTCTCTTACTCTCTTATTTTCATTTCCACCCCCTCCCCTATTTTGTTTCTCCTATTCTCTTTCTGCCTTTTATCCTCTCAATCCTTTTTCTGTTCCCTCTCTTTTCTTCTCTATCCTCTTGCTCTCTACCAGCCTCACTGCTCATCCCCCTCCCCAGATATGTACACATATACCATCTTACAGTGGCACACATTCAAACCTTCCTCCAGGGATTTTTTCTTTCTCAGCTTCATCATATGCGAAGATCAAAGAGAAAATATGCCCCAGATCCAGAAACCCCTCTTATTCCAGCTGTGGATTGCTTTTTCTCTTACTTGTAAGGAACAGCAGCTTCTGTTATGAAATCCTCTCCCCTGCTTATAGTCACTCCTCCCTGTTTTAGAATTTAAATACCTACTAAAAAAAGAGGAAAATCTTGCCAGTAAACATGGTATAGATTAGAAGGCTGAGATCAAAAGCCCTTTTACTCTTGCCAGCAGAGTGAGAACTTTCCTGGTAATCTCTTCCCCATGCTTCCCAGTAACAAGTGACCAAGTCCTAGGGCTGGAAGGTGCCTCCAGAGGTCATCTCATCCATTCTTCTGTCTCAAAGCTAAATACCTCCTAATCTAGACTTGGACATGGGCAAAAACTTGTAACGTTGCTAAACAACTTTGAAATCCAATCTCATTCCTAGCCTCAGTCAGAACCCTTTCCCTCTTGTCCTGGTTTAAGTAAGGTAGAAATAGCACAATTGCCATACTGGCAGAGTTGGTCAGGCTAGGGGTGGTAGCTCTGTGGAGGAGAGAAGGGCTCAGCAAGAGAGAGCTCCGAAAACCTTCTTACTTGGGGCAGGAAGTCTTCCATCCTAGGTGTACTGTTCCTAGAACGTTGATCATAAGTTGTTGTTATAGCAAAAAGAATATATAACAAGCTTCCTGTCAGAGGCAAGCCTTGTTTCTGATCCATTGTGTTCCTCCCTGGTCATCTAACTGCCTAAGTAAACTGACTTACTACCTTATCTAGAACTTTAGCTTCTGTCCTTCCATTGCTTTCTTTTTTAAACCTTTACCTTCCATCTTGGAATCAATAGTGTGTATTGGCTCCAAGGCAGAAGAGCAGTAAGGGCTGGGCAATGGGGGTCAAGTGACTTGCCCAGGGTCACACAGCTGGGAAGTGTCTGAGGCCAGATTTGAACCTAGGACCTCCCGTCTCTAGACCTGGCTCTCAATCCACTGAGCTACCCAGCTGCCCCCATTTTCCATTTCTTTTGAATATTTGCCTGGAACTGATCCCCCAGTTCCTTCTTGATGTCAGCTTCCAAGTACTGTGTTGTCTGGGTCTGGGTATATTTTCATATGACAGTCCCAGCATCTATCTTGGCTGTCTGAGATCTATCTTCCTGGCCTGTCTCTATAATGCATGATTGCCCAAAGTTGTTTCACTATAAAACAGGGAAGGAAGGAAGAGAAGGGAGTTAGGGAAGAATGTGAAGGAAAGGGGCCCATCATACTACATCACCTGTGCATGGGGTAAGTGGGATCCAAGTCCTAGGGCTGCAGCTAGAATAAGCCAGTAATACTTGTCCTCTGGTAGTTACAAACAGGCTAGCTATTGGCTTATCTATTCCTACCCCAAATCCAAGCATTGGGTACATTGGAGAAGAATCATAAACCCTCCAATCTGATCTTTTGCCTCATTGAACACCTGGAAATCACTAAAGCAGGCTTGATTTTAGGACAAGCCTTCTAAGAAAGCTAACACAGATTTGAGAAAAGAAATTGGAAGGTTCATATGACCTTCTTGCCAAATCTTCCTATCTTCTCAATTCAATAAATAAATGAATGAATGAAAAACATTCATTAATGGCTTGCCATGTGCCAAGCACTGGTGCTAAGTGCTTCTGAAACAAATAGAAAAGTGAGGCAGTTCTTACTCTCAAGGAGTTCATATCCTAATGGGAACAGACAGAACAAAGAAGGTTCAGTCACAGAAATTGGAAAAGTATTCATTCCATAGTTAGGGAAAAGCCTTAAAATGCAAATGTGCCTGGAAATGGGAACACAGGGACTAGGACTCATTCCTACTAAAGTTGCAGTGGTGGGTAGTAGCTCTTTTCATCCCATGTAACGGGAGTGGGGGGTAGAGGAGGGCTAAAGAGCAGAGACTCTAGGATACTACGTAAAATTGGAAAAGAATATCCATAGATGAGTCATAGAAATAAACACTGAGACTCAAATATTCATTAATTCCGGATTGTTATCAATCACTGCCTAACCTGGCGTTGCTTCTTTCAGTAATAATTATTTGTAACCAGTTTAACTGGTCTTGTAAAAGTGTAACTCGGAAATTGACAGAAATCTGAGTTGGTAGGGGCCTCAAATGCCATTTTTCCAACTACTATCTATTATTTGCAACATTTATGACAATCATTCAGCCTCTTGAAGCTAGCCAGCAACAAAAATCTAGCCTCCACCTGAGGCTACCCATATAATCTTTCAGGCTCCAACTCTTAGGAAGGGTTTCCCTGTAGAGAACAGAATTCTGCCCCTCTCTCTTCTACCCATTAAGACTACTCTTGTCCTCTAGAATGCAGGAAGAGAATACAATCCCCTTTTCCACAAGACAGCTCCTCGAAATAGACATCATGCCCTCTTCTCCAGGAAACATGTGCTAAAAAATATCCTTTTAGAATGATCTGTAATTTGGTCAACATAGAGAATTCCTGGTTTGGCAAGATAAGGTCAACATGGGTACATGATTCAGACATAAAAGGTGATACCACAAGCAAATTAGGGGAGCATAGAATAGTTCACCTTTCAGTTCTACAGAAAAAAGGAAAAATTTATGCCCAACAATATAGGGAGAATTATAGGTTGTAAAATGGAAAGTTTTTATTATATTAAATTAAAAGGATTTTGTACAAACAAAATCAATGCAACCAAGATTAGAAAGAAAGCAAAAACTGGGAATAATTTTACAAGTAACTGATAAAGGCCTTATTTCTCAAATAAAGAACTGTGACAAACTTACAAAATAAAGACAATCTCCAACTGATAAATAGTCAAAGGATATTAATAGGAAATTTTCAAGATGAAGAAGTCAAAGCTATCTAGAGTCACATGAAAAAAATGCTCTAAATCCCTCTTGATTAGAGAAATACAAGTTAAAACAACTCTGAGGTACCACATCACACCTATCAGATTCATTAATATGGCAGAAAAGGAAAATAATAAATGTTGGAGGGAATGTGAAAAAATTGGGACACCAATGCACTATTGGTAGAGATGTGATCTGATCCAACCATTCGGGAAAGCAATTTCGAACTATGTCCAAAGAACTCTAAAATCATACATATACTTTGATCCAGTAACACCACTACTGGAACTGTATTGCAAAGAATTTTTAAAGGATATATTTGTACACAAATACTTATAACAGCTCCTTTTTGTGGTGGAAAAAATTGGAAATTGAGGGGATGCCCATCAATTTTGGAATGGATGAATAAATTGTGGTATATGTTGTTGATGGAATACTATTGTGTTATAAGGAATAATGAACTGGATGATTTCAGAAAAAGCAGGAAAGACCTACATGAACTAATGAAGAATGAAGTCATTGTAAACAGTAACAATAGAGAAACAACAATGTAAATGACAGCTATTCTTAGCAATACAGTGATCCAAGATAATCTCAGAGGTTCATGATGAAAAATGCCATCCACCACCAGAGAAAAAACTTATAGAGTCTGAATGCAGACCAAAATATACAATATTTTACTTTCTTTATTCTTTTTTCGGTTTGCGATCTCTTCCACAAAATTAGTAAAATGGAAAAATGTCTTATATAATCACACATATAAAAAATCTGTATAATATTGATCCTGTCTCTGGTATGGTAAAAGGGAGGGGAAAAATTAGGAACTCAATTTTTTTAAAGAATGTTAAAATTTGATTTTTACTTCTTATGGCAGGATGGGGGGGGGTGTATTATTTTTAAAATACCAAAATTCCCAACATGGGAAATTCTTCCAAACACAGATCAATGGCCTTTCTTTGATTTAGGAGCTAAGTCCTATGGGTACGGGTTGCCTAAGACATAAAAAGTTAAGTTACTTGTCCAAGGTCACACATTAAGTTCCCAAAGCCAGGATTTCCTGACCTTCAAGTCTGCCACCTACAAAAAGAAACAAATTTTTAATTGACCCTTTCTAGCATACCCACAGTGGCTACATTATGCCTTCTCTTCTTCTACCACATGGTTTTTCCTCCTCCTTCACTGGGAACACTGAGATCATCCAATATCAACTGTCCACACTCCCTTCATCCAGACCTCTAAACCCACTCATCTTTTTTATCCTTTTCTCCATTCTGAGAAGATGAGGCAGCTTTCTTCTATCCTAAGGCTAACTTTCCCGTTTATTCCTTACATAGCTTGTTTGTACATAATTATTTGCTTGTTGCAATTCCTTGAGGGAAGAGACTTTTTTGCCTCATTTTTTATACCTAGCCTTAGCACAATGCCTAACATATAAAAAAGCATTTAATAAATATTGATTAATTGGTTGATGGGAGAAATTCCTGATCTGATGCAAATTTGATTGGATGGCTTCTGAGGTTCCTTCCAACTCTTGAAGTTTTGCCATGCTTTGTTTCTATGGAATTCCTAGCTTCATCACCAGTCTTTAGGATTGTCTTGGATCAATGTATTGCTGGGAATAAATAGCCAAGTCAATCACAGTTGAACATCATATAATATTGCTATTACTGTGCACAATGTTCTTCTGGTTGTGCCCACTTCACTTTGCATTAGTTCATGCAAGTCTTTCCAGGAATTGCTAGCTTGAACCAGTGGGAATGAACCAGAAGTATCAACCTTCCATGTATAAATGACCTGAAACAAAAAGTAATAAGTAGTACTTACTGTGGACAGGAGCAAGAATCAGGTCAGATCAACCAAAAGACAAAAGGAAAATGTCCAAAGGGAGCCCATTAGTTTGACCACAAAGGAAATCAGCCTGTCTTTGAGTAGCAGCTGGAAACCAGAGTCCTATTTTTTTCCTTCCTTCCTATTTCACCTCCATATCATCCATATTGACCTCAGATAATTATTAGCTGTGTGACCCTGGGCAAATCACTTAACCCTATTTGCCTCAGTTTCCTCATCTGTATAATGAGTTGGAAAAGGAAATGACAAACTACTCCTATATTTTTGCCAAGAAAACCCTAAATGGAGTCACAGAGTATCTGACAAGACTGAAATTTAAATGTAATGGCAAGCAACATTTTAGTTCCATAGAAATTCAGCATCACAGGATCGTGAATTCAGAATGAGAAAGACCTCAGAAATTGTCTGGTTTAAACTTTTTATTTCAGAGAAAAAAAGGTGTGATTTATAGAGGTTCAATGACTTACCCAAGGTAGTCTTTGGGATTCAAGTGGAACTCAAGCCCCCCCCCCCCCTCTCTCTCTCTCTCTCTCTGTCTCTGTCTCTCTCTCTCTGTCTCTCTCTGTCTCTGTCTGTCTTTCTCTCTCTCTCTGTCTGTCTCTCTCTGTGTCTCTGTCTCTCTCTGTCTCTCTCTCTCTCATGCAAAAACCTTAACTTACCTAAACAGTGGTACCAGCTGTAAGCAATGACTCCAGGCAATGAAAAGCAGAAAGGGACTCTTGGGATTGAGATATTACAAAGCCAAATCCATTTAGAGCCAAAAAAGTGGGGCTAAAATAAACAGCCAAGTGAAATAGAAAAAAAAAATTCCCGTATAATGAAAAGTAGAAAGACTGACTCCCAAACTGCCAGAAAATCACTAGGGCAAGAAGACTCTGGGGGAATTTCTCTAGTTAGAGCTTTTTCCATAGCCTAGGTCACTGCCTCTCTGGGCCTCTCTGCTCCTATTCTGACCTCGGGGTCCCTACCTTCTCTGCAGAGATGAAGTGAGGGGGAAATCTTTGAATTAAGACATCCTGCCATCATCACAATCATCAGCTGTGATAGATAATAATTAATAATCTCTCATGTTTGTGTAGCAGCTTTCCTGATATCCTATCTTATCCTCACAAAAGCCCCATAACCAAACTAACCCCAAAAGTTATCTTTAGTCTGAGACAGGCACAAAGACACCCATAGACCTACAGCTTCTGTATTGGTGACCAAATGAGTATCAATCAAGGACAGGCATGAGCAAACAAAAGTAATCACACTGAGGAGCTAGTGCAGATTATATGGAGGAAATTGTAAGGAGTCACAGGTTAGACAAAGAGCTATGAAAGGAAATTGCCCACCACCCCTTCCAATTATTCAAGCCCTCATGGAGGTGGATGGTGGGAGCATCTTTAGACAGAATGGCAAGCTGGGGCAAAGTCTGTGTCCCAGGCACTGGGGACAAAAATTGTGGTGATAACAGTCCCTGGTAGAGAACAAGTTTTAACAGGTCTTCTTAGTTTATTGTTTCCCCTCCAGGCCCTCTTCCTCTTTTTTCTCCCTTCCTCTTTTCCTCCCTCCCTCTCTTTTTTCCTTTCTCCCTTCCTTCCTTCCTTCTTTCCTTCCTTCCTTCCTTCCTTCCTTCCTTCCTTCCTTCCTTCCTTCCTTCTCTTTCTCCTTTTATTCTTCCTTCTCTCTTCCTTCCCTTTTTCCCTCCCACTCAGGTTCTCCTTCCTGCTCTCTTCCTTTCCCCCCCTCCTTTTCTCCTTTTCTTTTTTATCTTGCTTTCTTTCTTTCATCCTTCCTCCCCTCCTTTCTCCCTCACCCATCTTTGACAACAGACCTGGCACATAATAAGTATTTAATACATGTTCTATCTAACCACCTACCTATCCTCACTCTCTTTCTCTTTTTCTTTCATCTTCCTCACTTTCTCTCCTTTTCTTCTTTCCTTCTCTCTTCTTCCTCTCTCTCTCTTTTCCCTTTTTCTATTCTTACTTTCTTTATCTCTTTTGCTCTCTTTCCTCTTCCCTCCCTTTGCCCTGTTTCTCTTTCTCTCTTCCTTATTCCCTCTCTCTCTCTCTCCTTCCCTCTTTCTCTGTCTCCCTACCTCTCGCTGACAATATACTTGGAAATGTTCTAACGACTTTACCTCTCTCCTTCTCTCTTTGCCTCCTTCTTCCTTTTTCCTTCTCTTTATCAATTACCTTATTTCTTTGCTTTTTCTCTTTTCTTTTCCTTTCAAAGAGCTCTGCCTCCTTCTCTAGCTGGTAAGAGCTACCAATAACTGTTATTTCTATTATTAATAATAATAGAAATAACAGTGTTTATAGTTACTGTGGTTGTTACAAGATAGCTGAGGGGGAGGGGGAGTTTGTCATGAGTCTCCTAAATGAGATTTCTGACAGTTGGCCTCTCCCAGTCGCCAGGCAGCTGTCCTTTTGTGCAGAGGTGCAGACACAAATCCCTCCAACACCAAGGCAGAGCAAAGCTTCTCATTGTTCCCTGAACAATGGAGGCAGCTGAGAACCAAGGCAAAGATGAGGCTCTAGTGGAGCCAATGGGATACCCCAGAACCACCAGTTCAGGGCCATGGAAAGCCACTAGACTGGAGAGTTTGGGTGTTTGGGGGAAAGAAAGGGGAGGGAGTTCGATTCAAGCAACAGCTCTTCCATGAGTATAATGTTAATGATAATAATATCCATTAAAACTTAAGAACAGTATTTTAATAGATGTTGCCATATCAAAAATTCATAATCTCAAAAAAATACATGGAATGAAGGGCTTCCAAAATACAGACCTAGTAAAAGAAATAAAAATCACATGGGAAAAGAAGAGATCCATACCATCCTTGGCGTCCTATCTGCAACTACAGTTACATCAAGGATTTTTTCCTTAGGTCTACCAAAAATGGGTTTACCTCCTAATACTTTTATTCAAGTTACACAAAGCAATTATTTCATCTGCCTGTGCACCAATCTACAAAACATTAAGCATCATAGTACAATGGAAAGAGGGTTGGCTCTGGAATCCTAGGATCTGGGTTCAAAACTCGCCTCTGAGATTTATTATTTATTATGTCTTTGAACAAGTCACTTAATTTGCCTCATCTCAGTTTCCTCATCTGTAAAATGAGGGTTAGGGTGGACTAGATGACTTTTGGATTCCAGCTCTATGATCCCATTTTGCTAAGACTAAAAGAATATTAGCAGACAAGTAACTCATCCCAGATCTATTTCTATCTGAACTCCATCAAATCAGATGCGAAGAAGGGTGTTTCCTCAATAATAACAGCAATATGACCTTACTTGGGAGAGCATCTCATAGTTTTTAAAGCATTGACAGACACAGTACACCCACTGGATGCCTCAATGATTCGGCAAGTAGATGAGTCTGCAGAAAGAGCCCAGGAAGACCTGAGAGGCTATCTGTTCATAACCGGCAAGATCCCAAGAGGGAATGACCTCTGGAGGGCCGGCAGGCTCAGGTAAGATACGTGACAGTGTGGGAGACGTAAGGAGACCCTGGCAGATCAGAGAAGCCTTCACCATACCAGGGCGGCTTAGCTCCAGGACAGAATTTAATAAAAGTATCATGAGAATAAGCATCTTTATTTTATAACCTCTGTGCTTTAGTGAGTGAGTGAGTGAGTGAGTGAGTGTGTGTGTGTGTTTCTTGAGTCTTAACCTCCTTTCAAATCCAGCTCAATAATAATGTTAATAATTAACATTTACCTAGTGTTTTAATGTTTGGAAAGTATTTTACAAATATTCTGTCTCTTGACCCTCATAATAACCTGGAGAGGCAGGTTCCATTATTATCTCAAATTTACAAAGGAAAAAACTAAAGCAGACAGAGGTTAAATGATTTGCCCACAGTCACACAATTGGTGCCTCAGACCAGATTTGAACTAGGGTCTTCCTGCCTCTCCCTACCTGCTAGCACTCCATCTACTATACCACCCAGGTACCAAGTCATCTAGAGGGATAACAGTAACAGTAAATCAGCATTGCACATAGCCTGAAGGTCCTCACACCCACAAATATTTCCACCATCTAGCAATAATAGATGCTATACCAGGGTCCTCCATATTTTCTAGGGTTTCACCAGCATGGTTGAGTATATAGGACACTGAGATAGGCATTGGAAGACCTGGGTTCAAGTTGGAGCTCTAACACTTTCCATTCCTTTAAAAAAAATCTTAACCTTTTTGTCTTAGAATCAATCCTGTGTATTGGTTCCAAGGCAGAAGAGAGGTAAGGGCTAGGCAATGGGGGTTAAGTGACTTGCCCAGGGTCACACAGCTGGGAAGTGTCTGAGGTCACTTAGTAGTACTTCCAGTCTCTGGGTCTGGCTCTCAATCCACTGAGCCACCCAGCTGCCCTAACACTTTCCATTCCAATGACCACAGGCAACATCTTAATCTCTTTGTGTCCCCATCAAAGTAAAGATAATAATTCTTTTTTACTTCACTGGAATGTGATACTCAAGTGGAATGATGTATGTGAAAATATTTTGTAACCACAAAAATATGGATAAGTAAAAGGTAAAAGAAGGTGCCAGCTCTTCTCTCTACTACCCCACTACCATCTCCCTTTATTCCCATCTTCTTCTCAGAGTTCCACATCTGCTGCTCTTATTCATGCCCCATTTACTACTCTACACTATCATGGGATCATAAGATCCTAAAGAACCCAAAAAGTTATTGAGTTCTGTACTCCCGTTTTACAGATGAAGAAAGTAAGACTGAGGAAGGTTATAGAACTCGCTAAGGATAGGGAGTAGACAATAAATAGTCAAGGTGCAAACTCAGTTCTCGACTTTAAATCCAATGCTTTCCATCTGCCTTTACTCACAGGAGGAAGGAGGCAAAGGATTCAGTTCACTTAGGACAATGGCCAGAGGTTGCAAACACATGAGCAGGTGCTAATTTGCAGGCTCCAGTTCAGGAGAGTTCTGCACTA
The DNA here is from genome assembly GCF_027887165.1 of Monodelphis domestica. Classification (NCBI taxonomy): domain Eukaryota; kingdom Metazoa; phylum Chordata; class Mammalia; order Didelphimorphia; family Didelphidae; genus Monodelphis; species Monodelphis domestica. The sequence continues at coordinate 89,856,892 of NC_077230.1, read as the reverse complement.
GAGCCTTAACTACAAGGAGCAGCGTGAAATGCACTCTCACATCCATTTTTTACAAACCCTTACCTTCTGACCTAGGGACAACTCTACGACAAAAGAGCGGTAAGGGCTAAGTAAATGGAGCTAAGTGACTTTACCAGGGTAACACAGCTAGGAGGTGTCTGAGGCCACATTTGAACCCCAGTCCTCCAGACTCCAAGACTGGGACTCTAGCTACTAAGCCACCTAACTGCCTCTCAAATCCACTTTTCAAAACAAATTGAGTAAAGGTGGTGGGTTGATGGGGTGCCTAGCACACAAAGCGTGGCAGGAAGGGACCTGAGGATAGTGGGACACACTCTGCAGTGTTGGGAGAAGCAGGACTTGAATGGACCAAGGAGGAGTTCAACTAGGATTCAACTGTTAGGGAGAAAGGAGAGAAAGCTATTAGCTTCCTATTTTAACCAACCATCCTTACTAACTAGGTACTATGTTTCATTGAAGCAATACTTCTTTTTCTTTTTTTAAACCCTTACCTTCCATCTTAGAATCAATAGTGGGGATAGACTTCAAGGCAGAAGGTAAGGGCTGGGCAATGGGGGTTAAGTGACTTGCCCAGAGTCACACAGCTGGGAAGTGTCTGAGGCCAGATTTGAACCCAGGACCTCCTGTCTCCAGACCTAGCTTTCAATCCATTGAGCTATGCTACACTTCTAAAAGAGTTCTAGTGCTGTCAGTACCCTCTAAATGTCTGCATTCTGAGACAAAACCCCACCTCGGTTGCAGCTTTATCTGCAACTCTCCTCTTTCTGTGCTGAAGGCACAGAACAAATGTCACACAATTAAAAAACCACAGAAAATCCAAAATCCATTTCTACTTGGATTCACAATTTAGTATTAGGTGGCGTTTTTTTTTTTTGATATTGCAAATTTCCCTTCTGTAATTACACAGGATTCAGGGTGATCAAAGTGAAATTAGTGGGGAGATGGCCCAGAAGCATCTTGGGTGGGAGGAAAATAACTCAGGAGATAGGAAAGCAAGCCTGGGATTTAAAATGTGCCCTGGGTAGTCCCTCCATGATAATCCAAGTATGGATCTTTCGGATCAAGAGTTATAGAAGCCTTCGTGAGACCCTCCAGCCAGAACTCCTTCAGGATTGAGGGAGCTGAGCTTGACTGATATAAAGAAAGAAGAAAAGATTTATTTTACTCTGCCCCCTACTCCTTTTTTCCCTTCAGTCTGTCTTATGCGACAGAATTTTGTGAGAGTCAGAGTCTAGCTGGGGAAGGCTCTTGATTTATTTTCATCAAAGACTGCAGCTCAATTTCCAAGGACATGTGTTATACATGGTATCTATGGAACCCTTGGGAAGATCCTTGGGACACAGAAGGGAGTGTGCTTTAGGCATGCAATTACATCCTTCACTCTCCAAATGTCTCTATCTGGGTCAGTCCATGCAGAACTGGTTTTATATTTGATTTTTTTTGGACTACAAGTTTCCTTTGCAGGAAATTGATTTAAAAATCTTTAAAGTCTGTGTAACTGAAGACTGGCTGAGCCAGTCCTTCTCTCCCAATCTCACGTACCCCAAGGATTGTTGCTGTTGTTCAGTCAATTCAATTATGTTTGACTCTTTATGGCCCCTTGGACCAAACCATGGGGTTTTCTTGGCAAAGATAGTTGGAGAGGCTTGCCATTTCCTTCTCCAGATCATTTTACAGATGAAGAAACTGAGTCAAGTGGGGTTAGGTGATTTGTCATGAGGCACACAGCTAGTTAAGTGCCTGAAGTAAGATTTGAACTCAGGAAGATGTCTTCCTGACTCCAGGCTTGACATTCTATCTACTGTGCCACCTCACTAACTCAATTGAAAGGGACCTAAATAAAATCCAATTATCTCATTTTACAAATGAGGAAACTAAGAACCAAGAAGTTTAAGTGACTTGCCCAAGGTCACAAAAACTAGTAAAAACCAGAGGCTGAATTTGAATCTAGGTCTTCCAGATTCTGAGCCTGTTGTTGATTGGGCAAGTCCTAATATAGTTCTTCAGAGAGAGAGAGAGAGAGAGAGAGAGAGAGAGAGAGAGAGAGAGAGGAGAGATGAGAGAGAGAGAGAGAGAGAGAGAGAAGGGTTGCTTTTATAACTGTCCTTCGTGATTGACTACCTGTTCACTGAAGAGAGGAGCCAGGTTATAAATCTGGCATATCGCTATACTTAGAATCACCAGCAGCTCTGGTTAAGAAACCAATTTAGAAATCTTTGAGCAGCAATGAGTCACAAACAGGAACCCCCTCACCCTCCAAAAAACCACACACTCCCTTATATCCTCAAGCAATTTTGAGCTAAGGAAGTCAAATGACTCTCAGATTGCACGTTGTTAAATAAGCCCTGGGAAGCGGAAACTGCCAAAACATTGGCTGGGAGTCATTTGATTTTGGAATAAAAATGAGTTGAGAAGGGACTCCAGACAGATTACCATTTCCATCTGAGAGAGAGGGTGATGCCAGCATTTGTGCTCTGGAATCTAGCTCTTCCTAGCAAGGGGTAGAAAAGGAAAAATAGGGGGTGCCTCCCCATGGGGGCAAGAGAATCCACAGTGATTTGAAACACACTTAAGAATTCCGACTGACTTCTCTGCCCTGCTCAGTTTTACCTTCTATCCAGGGCTCAGCAACATGATGAAATGAAAGATTAAGGCATTAGCTTTTAAGCCAAAGACAAAATGCTCCATAGAATGAAGCTATCTAGCTACTGCGGAATCCTCAAGAGGCTGCTGAACCCAGTGCAGTGAGATGGGAACCTTTCCTGTTATTTGGATCCTCTCTTCCATCCCAGCACACACAGCATCCATCCACCAGTATCTTTCACATTCTCCCCATTAGGATGGACTGGCCTCTGATAGGCACTCACAACCACAGAGCCACTGTCTGGGTGTCATGGACCAAGGATGCCGAGAGAGGCTGCAAGGACCAGGCTCGTTCAGAGCTGGACACTAACTTCTCTCTGCATCGCCTGGGCTAGGGTCTGCATTGAAGAGAAAATTGATTTGAAAACATCCCTTTTGCTTTCCAAAGCTATCCCGCTCCACCCCCAAACAAACAAAGAAGGCACAGATCATGCTGGGACCCCCCTCGTGGATGTTCCAGAGCACACACATCCCGAGATCCCATCCCCTTCTCAGCTCCTGCTGGGTCCAGGGACCAGGTGGAAATACGCCTGGTTTCCTCAACACCCATTTGCTCCAACTGCCCTAATTACTTTTAGTAAAATTCATTTACTTGTGGAGAAGAACAAAACCTTTATAAACACTCCCCAATTTTGTGCCTCTGCAATGATCAGGAACAACAGAAATCTGTGGCATGAATCAGGCTTAATTAGCCCTGTTCCTTTCTTTTAATGCCACCTTGGTAGTCCAATTAATCCATTTATAGTTCATCCATCCATCACATGACATACAGCACGCCTAAAGTGAGCTCAGAAACCACCCGGGTTTGGCCCAGCTAATAGCTCAGCCACTTGTGGGCATCCCACCCCAGACTAACTCCCCAACTGACAGTACCTCCAAGGAGCCACCATGACCCTTCAGAAAGAGAAGGCCTGCGTGAAGGCACCCTTTGTTCTGCCGGAGAGGGGTTTGCAGAGTCTCGCATGACAGACACTATATACAGCAATTTTGCCTATGAAATGGAGCTTGCCTAAGTGATGAAAGATAGTGGATTTTTCTATCCCCTAAATATCACTGGAGTCCTGGCCTCGTGTCTGTAGCACGTATAGCGGTGGCCTTCTGCCAGCTTCATTTAGATACTAAATTCAGCAGTTTGGGTCTGAAAGCGCCACCTTCTCCTCGCCATAACAACAAATCACATTTCATGTGACACATTAAGGATCTGAAGAGTTGTTAAAGAGAAAGCTTCCAGGGAGGAATAGCACCAGCTTTCCACTTTCTGGGGTCCCACCCAGGCTAGCACTATGAGTGATTTTTAAGTATTTATTCATAGGTTTTCTTATGAATCATTAATATAAAACCTGAACCAATTGAAACAGGAGAGCAAATTTTTTTGGAGATGAACAATTATCTCCACTTAGGCAGTTAGGCAGTGCTTGGAGTATAAGTCCTGGAGTCAGAAGACTGAGTTCAAATCTGTCTTCAAATGCTTTTTATCTGTGTGACCCTGGGCAGGTCACTTCACAATTGAAACAGGAGAGCAAATTTATTTGGGGATAAACAATTATCTCCACTTAGGCAGTTAGGCAGTGCTTGGAATATAAGTCCTGGAGTCAGGAAGACTGAGTTCAAATCTGTCTTCAAATGCTTTTTAGCTGTGTGACCCTGGGCAGGTCACTTCACCCTGTTTGCCTCAGTTTCCTCATCTATTTAGGGTTAGAGCTAGAGAAGGAAATGGCAAACCACTCAGTATCTGCCAAGAAAACCCCAAAGGAGGTCACAGCTGAAATAACTCAACAGCATGGCAACAGAAGTCCTGCCATTATCCTCGCCATGTAGGAGTTTGGAATTCCTAACCACTTGTTACTGTATACTGAGGTATATTATAAAACTAAGCAAAGGACAACCATCCAAATGGACTTCATTGGAAACTGACCAAAAGACAATCCAAGACCACTTTAGAATTGTATTCAATGGCAGGCAACATGTCCGGGGTTTGGAACACAGGTTTGAATCCTGATCTGCTCCTCATTCCCTAGATGACATTGGGAAGGTCACTTGCTTTGCTGGGCTTTGGTTTCATCACTGTAAAATGAGAAGGTAGGACTCTAAGGTCTCTTCCTGATCTAAATCCCTATGATACCAAGTTACAAGATTATATGGGACCCCTGTGGAATGGGGAAGGAGAGGATCTCTGGATTCCTGTGCGCTCTGGTGCCAGTCAGTATTCTGAAAAAATCATTCCATTGTTTGAAGGTGTGTGAGTCTTCTAAAAGGAACTGGTGACTGCTACTGATAGAGGGCCAGATATTTAAGCTGCTGGTGCCCATCTGAATGAGGACAATAAGGGTGGGGGCCAGCAGGGGCAGAGGAAGGTCAATGTTGCTCCTCTCCAGACACGTCTAGATCTTACTGCTTTTTCACCAGTTATTTCCCCCTCAACATGTCACTTCTACACTGCTGATCCCCTCTATCCCCAAAGACCTTCTGGAGCCTTCTCCCCAGGTCCCTGCTGTCTTCTAGCAGGTGTCTGCCTTTTTACAGTTGCTGCTGTCTTCTTGCTCTTTCGATCTCTTCTTTGGGAGACAGTGACAGCTCTGGAATTACTGGAGCTATGGAGGGATACTCTGGAAGTCCAGCTGCAATGGTACAGCCTAGCGCTGGAAGAACTCTGAGGTATTTTTTACTTCTCTTGCTTCACACTTGGGTACCCAGAACCTCACCCTCCATACAAAGATTCCCCCTTGGTGACTGTGGGAAACCACTCCCCTGGGTCTCTGCCTCAAACGTACAGCCAATTCGTTGATCCCTTCTGCCCTTAAGTTTCAAAGTATGCCCACTGTTCAAATATTATTGAGTCTTTTGAAGCTTCTCCTTTCCTCCCATTTGTCTTTCTGACTCCCCTCTCCCTCCACGGTATCTAGGTTGACTTGCCCATTACTTTAGGCTGCTTTTTCATTCAGAAAGGAACGGAAGAAGGGCCCAAAAGCTGCTTCCAGAGAATTTACCTATAACTCAGAAGAGCAAGTGCCCACACCACTCTACTAATGACGAAGCTGGTTAAGTGATTTGCTCAATATCACTCAGTATCAATGGTAGAACCGTGATTCAAACTAGATCTTCTGATTCCATGTCCTTGACTCCACACTCTCCCACCTTGCCTCTGCCATCTCATTACAGAATTAAAGGGAAAATGAAAAACACTCTGAATTTCAAAAATCTCTTTTTCAATAGGTCTGAAGTTTAATCTTCTGT